>NC_064533.1:44112109-44214609 GCF_023856365.1 Brienomyrus brachyistius | reverse complement strand
CAGGCTCAAGTCCAAAAGGAAATGCTTTGGTCACCGGGTGAGTTACAGGGGAACTAACCAAGTCAAACAGGTGCAGAGAGGCGGCATCTAACCGGACCTCATGCTGAGCAGCACATGCCACAGTTTACTCCCCATGTGGAGGACGGTGTGGAGCCCCTGGAAAATGATACTAAAGGGGTCTCCATTATTACCGTAGACGGGACCTGCAAAGACCAAACATGGAGCAAAGACATGACAACCAAAACAACAGGAATTCCTGCCGGGAGAGGGGTCCTAGATGGAGAGACCACCCCCCACCCCCAAGCTCCTACCGCAGTCTGCATCGGCCTGCCGTCCTTGTCGAAATGTCGTTCCACGTAGTCAGAGGACAGTAGGTGGCTGCGTGGGGGAGGGAAAACAGAGTCAGCGAGACAGGCTGGCCACACCCGCTAGCAGCGAGCGCTTCACCTTACCGCCACCGCGCCTTGCGCGCAGAACACCGCATTAAAAGCGCATTCCCAAGAGCCGCTGAAACGTCCCTTAACGATCCTTCCGGGGCCAGTTTACCAGCTCCCAGCATCTCTTACACTCCCAGGTACCGTACACTCGCTCTGCATCCGCTTCAGTCTCAAATATTTATGTGCTGATCGATGCTAGCTGAGTAAGGAGACCGCTGTCGCCCTTGAAGTCACGCGTTCGGCGGCTCTCTCACAAGCCGCAAGGCATCAGAGGGGGCAGCATATCGCGGTGCATGAGCTTCAAAATCCTGCAGCCCGTGGTGAAGTTAATCAGAAAGAATATTATGGGATTTGAACCTTCTGCCTGGATTTTGACTCAGGGAATTATCATCAAAGACCTTTATCAAAGAAGCAGGCTTCTCAGTCACCAAAACCCCTCAGACTGGGGAGGGGGGCTGTAAAACCTTCTAGGTCCTAATTTGTGTGACTCTGGACCTATGAAGGTTGGGGAGCGGGGGGGAGATCTGTGTTAAGGTACCCCCACAACAGGAATCAGACAAAAAAGGCCAATGGGACCAGCTACACAATATGGGTGTGTGTTGATCTGTGGCGTAATATCAGAGGTGTGTTTTCTACAGTCCATATGAAACGTGTTTCATGCGTGCCCAGACACACGCTTCTATGCATCCATCTTCATATATGTGTGCTGCAGCTGTACATGCCAAGTCCAACAACGCTCCTGGGAAGTTGGAGAAGGCCATTCCCACATTCCCATATCAACTCACGGCAACAGCCTCCGACTCACTATGCAGGAATAACGCTCGCCGCAACTGCGATTTAGGGACAGTTCCGCACCGGACAGTTCCGCTGTTGGCGAGTCTGACGAGAGAGAGGGGATCTACGAGGCTGACAAGGGCGAAACGCTTACTGGTTTAACTGCAGGTCCAGGATGAAGGAGATGTTGAAAGCCTCCACCAGGAAACTGCTCTGGGCCAGATGGACAGGCTTTGGGGGGGGGGGGGGGGGGGGAGAAAACACAAGTGGAGGTAAAGATTGTTTATCATCTAAAGAAAAACACAGCGTTACAAATACTCTACTGTCCAAACCTCTCTTAAAGTCGCATCACATTAATTCACACGGACGTTTATCGACCTGCTAAATCATCCGGTTCAACGTTAGATGTTTATTTATAGTATTACGTCACAATCCCTTACAGCACCGGAGGCGTCCCAGGAATACCAGCCAGCAGCCCGCGGTGACACGTTGGGCAGATGTATCCAGCCGCTCAAATTATTACATCAAATAAAACAGCATCGATTCGGCCGTATTTAAAGATCAGCCGGCATCGAGGATTTACTGAAAAGCAGTTTTGTCACGTCTGATGGAAGTTCTGGAAAATTGGCAGCGACATCCGTCTCCATTAGGAGCGTCAGATGGAGTCAGATTTATCTCTGACGGAATGCCGCATCTTCGGCGCCGGCCACTGACTTTCGCTTTAAGATAATTCATCTGATCGCCTCCGTGGAGCTCATGAGGAGACAAGGAGCTTCGTCCTGCCTGAAGCAGATGGCGCAGACGCCGCGCAGACACCTGGCAGACGCCGCGCAGACGCCGCGCAGACACCTGGCAGACGCCGCGCAGACACCTGGCAGACGCCGCGCAGACGCCATCCACTTCTCACCACCCAAACTGTATTCTGCTTCCCTTCCAAATCCATCCATCCATCTTCCATCCGCTTATTCAGGAAGCCAAAGGAATGAAGGACATACTCTCCTCAGGAAAGGACATCAATCCATCACAGGACACTCACGCATTTACCAAACATTTATGCTATACTATAAACTTAGATTTCAGCTGGAGTAACAACATTCATTTTTTGAGTATATTTTTCATCTAAAACACCAATCTTTGGTGCACTAAGCGAAGAACAATAAACTGAATACATATTTTCTGTCTTTGTTATATATAAATCTCATTTTTAGAACCCTGGGCCTCAATAGTAATTTGATTAAGTACCAAGTATGAAGAAGGACCATTATTTACAGGCCCCACAGATGCCATTAGTACAAACAACAAATCCATTTTCAGGATAAGAGTGAACAGGCTGGGATTCACCTGACGGCGTCTCTTTTAAAGGCTTGCAAACTGTTTTAAGATACCTGGTAAACCTCTGGTAAGTCATTTTTGCAGCATTTCTGATTCTTTTTTATATATAAAAAAAAACAAGTATTAGAATCCCATGTGATGTAAAAAAAGATGAAACATAAAAATTTCCGGAACTCCTGCTTAACTCCGCAGCGCACAGTCACCTCTGACAGGTTGGTCTCGGGGGGGGGTAGTGTCAAAAATACACACAGCTAAGCAAATTAAAAAGTTAAAAATGACCAGATTAAAATGGTCTCTTACTTTCTGCCCATCCCCCGTAATAAGAGAGCCGCGTCTATTTAGAACAGCAAGTCAACAAAGTGCTCGAAATCGTGTAATCGAGCTGTGTGCAGACATACAACTCGTGCTACGAGTAGCATTGAAGTGCATCAGACTGCTCTCCTCATGGAACAGTAAGAAAACAGACACGCGGCATATTGCAGCATGATGTCATCTGCGCTGAGTTTCCGCTCAAAATGTACCTCAGACCTAAAATCATCAGGAACCAGATCACGGATACCTTTCCCAAAATCTTGGCCTAGATAATGCTGGACTGCATCACACCTATAGCGGACTATGTCCCCAGCTGAGCCTCTCGTGATCGTGGGGGGGGGGGATTGGCTTTTCTCCAGCTAAACCAAAAGACCCAGACACTGACAGCGGTCCGGAGGCTTGTTCTCACCAAGAACAGCGGCATAGGGTTGGAAATACAGAGCATTTGCCCTGAATGTGCACCAAGCCCTTACTGTATGGCCTAAATTATTTAACAGCCCAGGGTGATAAATTCCATTAAGCGATTTAAAGGGCGTCAAACGGGAATGACAGACTTCTCTTCCACAGAGGGCATTTTCACGTCCCACAACCCGAGCTGACACGTGGAGAGGGCAAGACGTAGACGACTAGTCAACAAAGACCTGCGCACATCACCTGCAGTTTTTCTCAGGAAACATGTGAGCTTCAATGACGAAGGCAGCGGAATCTTGCCCCTTTCCCGCTCACAAACGGCAAGCCAGTTTTGAATATTTCATTTGATTTGGCCAACGAGCTGAAGAGGAACTTCAGCCTTTCGATAAAGTCGTCCTGATTCTGGGTCGAGCCAGGGTGTAGGTTTGGTTTCAACACTGGTAGGGATCAGATCAGCCCCAAAGCTCACGCCCACATAAACGTACAAGATATTTGTAGGGACACGTCTCCATACTAAAATCTATGCCTAGGGTCAAGCTTGGTTTTAGGGTGGAGACCTAAAGTCATGCATGATGTACTTCCAACACCGACCAGAGAAACCAATGACATGACATTCTGGCACATTTAACTCCATCTACATTTCTGAGATTATAATTAATATGAAAGCTCATTAGCCGTTGATTATTATCTATAAGAAGACCAGCACGCTCAACGGCCAGGGGGGGGGACTCCTTTATCTTCCTACAACACAGTTACCAGTCCTGCGTCACTGTGACAAAATGCACATGACAGTGGAATCGAACCAGGGAACACTGGCTGAAGGACACTGACCTCCGCATGTAAGATTTGACCTTACTGGCTATAACCAGGCACTGACCCTGACTAGGATATGCGGTTGGAAAAAGGATGGACAGGTGGTCCAGTACCACATCCACCATTACTCACGGCCACCGTCACCACCATCCGGACCCCCCCCCCCTCTGGAACACAACCATTTTAGGTTCTGATGTGCAGTAGGTCCTGAATACACAGTGCCAAGGGTATAACTTTGGGTTGAGGTCTCCACCCATTTAGGTGGCATCCAGGGGTTGTACTGGCTGGTTTTGATTATTGGGAGTTACAACCCCCTCCCACAATTTACACCCTTGCATATTCTGCAGAAGGATGTCAGGACTAGGTTCAGCTGGGGCACACCCTTAATAGTATAAATAATCAACAGCGAAGACATTAAGATGCAATGCCCATATAAACGTGGTATGTATGTGACCTCAACACAGGCAGGTAGAAAGGATGTAGATTCAGCATATGGGAACGAAAGGAGAGACGTGTACAATGCAGTATTGAGATTCTAGAGCAGAGAGGAGAGAGATGATGAGGACGACAAACTTGCTCACTGCCTTTGGGGTAATCCACCAGTAAGTGGTGAGAGAGCACGCACCATCCAGGAAATACAAGTCAATGAGTCAGATACCATTATACCTCAACATTTTGGCGGGTTTATAAACAAAAAAAAATACCGTTCAAAATATGTATACAGGCTTCTTAATTCCTGCCCTTGTCGATTCCCTTAGAAGACTCACCGCCTCGCCGTCAGAGTGATTCTTAATCCTAGTGTCCAGATGGCTATGAACCATCTCCCCCTCCGCGTCGATCTGATGCACAAGCCGTCTGGGTTTGGTGGCTTCCCTGGATGCGGCGGTGCGCTCCCCCCTGTCCGCCGGCGCTGCCCAGTCCCACAAACCCGCATCCCGCAACAGGGATCCGCTCCAGCCTGCAACGGCGGGTATATAGGGCATGTGCGATTGATCACTTTGAATTAACGGGTGCATCGCTATTGCAGCATGCGACAGCAGCCCGGTCTCACGACATATTTATTGTGATGTCTGTTTAAAATATACACCGCTTTTCCCAAAGCGCGATTTACTGCATGCAAGCACCGATCCAGATATCGAGCTCAACAGCCAGACTGCGGGGAAATATTCTGCTGATGCAGCAGGCAAAAAGGTTTCTGCAAAGCAGGAGAAGGGTAAAAAAAAAACTCGACCCAACAGACTTGGCAGGGACGCCAAACCCCAGCTGCGAGTTACCGACACATCACTATTGTAGACGGGAAAGTGATTACAGGTGCAAAACGCAGAATACGTCTTAAGGGAGGGAAATTTGCCAACGAAAAGGGAAGGCGCTCTCGCCCTCTTCCTAGCCTTACCTGTCATGGCAAATCTTGCACCCACTGCAGCAAACATTAGGCACCTCACCGCCAGCATGATGTTCACATAGTCCCCTGGATTTGTACGAAGTGCGTGAAATATTAACGTGTAATGCGGAAAAAAGCGGATGAACAGTAGATTGCGGCAAGAAAAAACCCCGATCGCCAATTACACCTTTTTTTTATAGATCCCCTCTCAGTCTCATTTCCCCTAGAAGCCTTTTTAGACCTAAAAATGCTCGCTGGCTGATAAATCGAGCATCGTTATGATTCCAAAATGGGCGAAAGGATCCATAAATAGAAAAAGATGTAAGCATAACGTATAAAATGGTGAGACGATGTTGGGACGGCAGTGTACATGGGCATGTTTTTGCTGCCAAGCGGTGCGTGTTTCATGCGGTCCTCCGTCCGTGCGTATCATCACCCACCGGTGATGGAAAAGGAGGAGGGGGAGAAGCCAGGGAATGAACAGGATGGCATTAAGTCGGCGATGATGAGAACACGTGGGTGCCGATGCGCCCTCCCTCTTTCTGCCTCGTAGCATCTCCCCGTTTTTCCGGTGCTCTCCTCCCATAACAGCAAAACCGGTGGCGGCACTAAGCCGGAGGCCTGCAGCCGTTTCGCATTTTCCCCCAGTCGAGCGTGTTATCTAAAGCAATCCCACTTTCGGCAATTATTAAATGCCGTAAGCATTTATGAGTAGATTTAAAGAGGGTCTTCTTTTTTTTCCATTAATCACAACAACAGCGACAGCAATGAGAGAAGTTAGGAAAATGCTTATATTCTAACACAACTACTGTCACGATCAGAATCAGAAAAACTTCATTGATGCCGGAGGGAAATTGCTTCTGCTATAACTGCACAGATAGACACAAGTAGACACGAAGAACACCGTATAACAAAACGAAAAACAATACTAAAATAAGTGTTAATAACAGTAATGATAATTATAGTGATAGTTATAATTTGGCTCATAGGAACATAATTTCACCATAGCTGCGCACATGATAATGCCGAGATTTCCGGATGGGTATTTCCAAAAGCAAGTGGAAGTTTGGAAACTTCTGAGCTGAAACCTGAGCCCTTCAGAATAACAGGCACCTGTAGACCTGCTGCCACATGAAAGCCAGTGAGTTTGACGCATATATGTTATGGGTGTGGTAGGTGAACATTACAGCAAGCTGCAGGTAGGTGGCGTGGTGATGGGTGCATGTTCCCAGCTCTTTGCCGTTGACCTCTGGAAATCACGACTGAAGAACAACTTAATTTTTTTTTCTTAGCCCAAATTACCTCAATAAAGCAATTCTGAATGATGAGAAGATTCCGGAACAGGAATGGACAAGTTCGCAGGAAAATCGAGTGGTCACTATTAGTTAAGACTGAAGTTCTGCTGAGATACCCTATCACTGTAGGCTCTGGTCCCCATAGACCAAGTCATTCACACATCATCCAATTAATTAACATACGGCCATATGTGGAATTTACAGAACGGGATCGGCTGTTGTACCCTTACACAGTGTGTATACAACCGCGTGGGTGTAAAAAGGTGCAGTTCATTTAGGTAAATAGTTTTGGATTGAAAAGAACCTTCAAACGTATAACGGTATAATAATTGTCTCCTCAACAACAAGAGCTAAGTTTCCGCAGCAGTCTACAGCTCGCAGGGACTTATGGATTGGTTAGCATCGGAAGTGCCTCGCTTGGACATCATACATTTGATCCCCGGGAATGATCACTCTCCCCCGCCCACCAGCGACATCTTGCTGGAATGCAAGATCGCAGTTAATGTAGCGATGCTCCGGCGTGGTAGCGATCAGCACCGGGATCCTGCTGCATCACAGCCCGAAGATGCTCTGGTTTTTACGCGAGCAGCTTAATTGCGTCCACGGTCTCTGCATCGGAACCATCCAGGGCTGACTACTGATGCAGGGTAGATTTCTCGGGCCCCAATGACAGAGAGAAACTGAACGCAGACCGGTACTTAATGTCTGTACAGAGAAATGACACGTGATATCGCCGTGAAATTGTTCTGGCTCCGTTTCTGTACCATTCTGAGAAAACTGCTGTTCCCCACTAGTGGTACTGGTATTGATGGACTTCATCTGGGCATTACATCTTCCGCATTTCATACGATATGCATATATATATAAATTTTATATGTAATAAAAATTAAAATAAGCAATATATTGTGAATAATTATAAACACGGCTATGACTAATTGTTCCGTGAGTGCTTCATTCTTGCTTCTCGTCCTCTAAGTCGTTACTCATTAGACAGGTTAACCATTATAAAGGCCATTCTGATACATTAAGCTTACTTTATCCAATTACAGCCGTATGTGTTAAGGAGCGCAAAGCGGATTAAGTAATTTAGTCAAACATTGATACAATTAAATAATTCTTAGCCTGGGCAGCTTTCTGATCCAGGGTCAACGGGGCTGTGGCTGAAGGAGACGAAGAATAAAGACACATGCACCTAACTGCGACTCATGTATGCACTGTGGCTATATGGCCAGAAGGGGGCAGCAAGGACATGCGGAGGGTGAGTGCGGCAATCTTATCTGGGGACAGAAGGTATTACACAGGGGGCATAATTACGGTCTGCAGTGACTGGCACATCTGTGGAAAAACCTTTCAGTTTGAAAAAAAATCAATAGGTGACGCACTTATACACACATTCAGAGAGTGACACATTCCAATAAGAGAGCATTTTAGCCAGCAGATTGCAGGTAATGCCTAAGACCCATTGGCTGCTTCCTGAGAAGCGTGCTAGTGATGGTTGGATTAATCCTGCCCTGTCAGTGGTGGGGGGGGCGGCGGCTTCTACCTACCAGAAAGCAGGACGGCTTGGAAGAGAGTCCAGCAACACTGCCATGGATCAGGAGACTGCTGGATTTGAATCTCATTCTTCATATTTAACATAACCTGCCTTTCTCCTCTGCAACGGAAACAGCTTGAGCTGTGTGAGAGCGTACGCGGCCCAAATGGTTTACACTCAGTTTGCAATGTAACCATGACCATTCGCTTCCTGCCAACATAGCTCTAGGGAGAGAGCGAGCCCGACAAATCGGTATCTTCTGCATTTTGGTGTCGGTTGCCGGAGAATCTCATAGGCTTCAGGGTATCTCATATCAAGCGGGCTGAGTAACAGACACACAGTTCAGTAAAGGGGGGGGGGGGGGGGACACGGTCCCATTGTTCTTGTGCAAAAGCGCTACAAAAAGGCTGCAGAGATCTGCAAGCACTTGAGAAAACTGGTACATTAGAAAAATATGACTTAGCCGGGCATATGATCAGACACACGGCGATCGTCTGCAATCCATCGATATTAAGCTTTTTTTTTTTTTTTTTTTTTTTAATGTAAACCCCCTCTTTCGCAGCTTGGATTGGAGGGAATATTTCTGGGAACATTAAGCTTATTTCTACTCCCTTGCATTCTTTCCAGGAGATCTACATGCTGCTCTCTGCTGTCAGCATGGGCCCATTGCTGCTCTGTTAATTAACGCCTTCAGCACTCGGGGTACAGCCAGCGCTACCCGGCCTGTTTAGGTCGACGTGGGCTACTTTCACATCACTTCTTTCTTCCCCCAGAATATTAATTCTTTGTTTTCCGGTTGTATTGATGTTTTACTTATTTAGCAGATGCTTCAGTTAAGAGCCTTGCTCAATGCCCGAAGGTGAAATCACTCTACCACTGGTGGGATTTGAACCTATGACCTTCCAGTGACGGACCACTTGTTGAACCAAACACTTCCCCTAACAGAACTCTGTGTACATGTATATGTGCATAAACATTCTACATTTAATAAAGGACCTTAAATACAGGAAGCATTTACTTCCTGTACAAAGTAATGCAAGACCTCAGTTATATTATGCATTAGTATTAATGATTAAATTACATATTTAAAGCAGGAATGCCGCCCACTTTGCATCCCATCTGAGCCAAAAATGTCTCAGAACCAGACTGTTCAAGTCCAGCAAGAAATAAAATCTACGAAGTGGAACAAACGAAGCAGAGCTGACAGTGAGGAACGCGACCCAGCATCCAGCCGTCTCATCCGGTCACCGCTGCGAATTTACAGGATGGGGCGCAGGCACCCTGCCCTCCCGGAACATCACCAGAGACGCACAGCGTACTCTGCCCATGGGGGGGGGAGAAAAAACACCCAAATCATCTGGATTGTACCAGAAGGATAAATTTATTTTTCATTTTCTTAGCAAAATAACTTTGAACATGCATTTGGGGATTTTTTTTTTTTTAACGCATAAAAAAGTTTCAAAAGTGGAAACATTTGTCAAAAAAGTGGAAAGGTCTTCCAGCATGACACCCGACAATATAAAAGGAAAGGTATTTCAAACACACATACAGTAAACTTGCTGGTTAGGGTCAGATCCCTGTACATACCTTAACACAGAACAAACACATCAATTGACAAGCACTATTCTTCTGGAAAAAGGGGGGTATTGCATAAAGCAGGATTATTTTTATTAGCCAGATAAGTTAAGCCAAATGTAAAGATTGTCCAATAGGAATGTCACTTACCTCACTTCCTATTCGACAGTTTCACTTTTGGCTTAAGTTATCCAGCTAACTGGGAAATCCTGCTTTACAGAATACCCCCCCAGATCATTTCCCCCCCATTGTTTGTAAACAAGTTTGGCTCATATAGCCACACTGACTGTGTGAAGGAGGTCCAGACCGCAGACCGGTCTTGCATCCACTTTGCAGAGTCTTTAAAGGGAATGAGGATTCAGTTAATCTGGTAAGAAACACCCTGTGAAGTATTTAAACCAAGGCTGACGTCTCAAAAATCAAGCACTCACCAGTAGGGGCATGGATACCCTGGCAGATTCTGGGGGCCCAGTGCTTTACAGGGGCCCCTGAATGCATGAAATGGTATCATCTGTGGGGTGGATTTGTAGCTACTGGGCTCACAGAGCTCCATTCTTGCACAGCCTCACGGAAATGAAGACTCACACTTGTTACCAGAGCAAAGTCAGTGTCCACTAATATGACAGCGGAGGTCACAGTCACGATGACGGAACATACTGCTGGAAAGAGTGCCGAGATACCGGGACACATATACTATACCAGTGAAAAATCTGGACACATCCACTGAAAATCGTTTATTTTTCAACAAGTTACTGACCCTAAGCCCACCTCGAGGGGGTGTAGTAAGGGTTATCTTGTGAACAAGGAAAGAGATGGAGTGCTGACAGATGGATATTTGGAAAAGTCTCAAATTTGAGAAAATTCTGAGATGTTGAACGCTTCTCCTGGCCGTGGCAATATTTGATATGTATTACTTCGTTTCCTCAAGGCCTTTTACTCTAAGGTGAATAACAGCTAAAATAGAGAGAAGCACATCAAAAGCAGGTGCGTCCAGATTTTTGATTAGCACTGTATATAATTATTTATTTGAAACTATGCTTTCTCCCCCCCCCATCTGTTGTAAAATCAGAGACCGACAAAGACGTCCAGGACCATGATATGCAAGTGTGCCTGACTGTACTCCCCATGAACTGAAAACAGGGAGCCTTGGGAGAGAAGGACCCCCAGCTAATTCTCGAAGAAGGGGTCGCCGGCAGAGAGATCCTGTGGGAATTAGGCACTGACACCAAAGACCTGTTCTGCAGCTGCACTGGAGACAAAGTCAGCCGGCTGAGCCCCGAACAACAGCGACAGAGCAACACGACCAACCCACATTATAGGAGGGTTGCTAGCTTCTCATTTCTTACCCATCGAAAAAGATGAATGACCTGGGTGTCCAACTAACTCCAAACAATGAGCAGCTTGACTCTCCAAGCCTGGTCTGCTGCCTGCATGTTTTCATTTCATTAACAGTTTTCGCTGCTTACTGTAATTCAATGAGTCAACACCATCTGCTGCCACGATTTATATTCTAAAGCCAGAACGTACAGCCCAGCCCCCTCCAGGGCTGAGGGCCTGGTTGGTCAAATACTCTAATAGCTTAATTAACACCTGACTGATTCTTAAAACACCTGAAAGCTAGATGACTTACTATCCAAATAATTCCACTTAAGGAAATAGGAGCTGAGGTTGAGAGAAAGTCAGCAAAGCCTATGGCCTGTGGCGATGGGCCGGCATGTACCAGTCTGAAGACCAGTAGCATCCCTAAGCTCTGGTTACTGAACGGTACAGTGAACTGCGAATGCCACTGTCAGCACTGCATGATATCTTGGACACCAGTTTCCAAACTATTAACATGACCTTGTTGCTGCGTTTTCACTGGACCTCCTACAGTCTTTGGTGTCACAATGAAAGCCAGGCTGAACCCACACGCACAGCATTCTGGGATTTTTTTTTTTAAACCATTGTAAATAAACTGAATTTATCATACCAAACTGAGCATACAATATGAATGAAAACTATTTTTTATGGAGATCTATCCGACATCATTTATTGAAACTTTTTTTCTCCCTTGGAATCTTAACGTAATCCTTCATTAATACCAAACACACTCTTTTTGTTGCAACCCTTTCAGAAACCGTTTCTGAAACATGCTACACTGAAATACACAACCCACGACAATTAAACCATTAGCAAATACTGAATGAAAACAGGATTGAAATAGAATACATTTTAAGTCCATAATACTATGGCTACAGCTTTTCTTACCAAACCACAAGACAACGGAGCTTCACAGAAGTTCATTACCTTGCGGCGTAAGCTGTTAAAACGAAAACAGTGCCTGGTCTTTCGGTGTCAGAGATTCCAATGACCCCCTGACGACAAATAAAAAAAAACGAACGTAACACTTTTGAAGACAGTGCTATTTCAGTGGTCTTCACTTTTGCTTCAGACATCATGTGGAAGATCCGGAAAGTCAAGAAGCCCTGAATTGAGGAAGACTCTTCACGTTGTGCGAAAGAAGCGGCGCCACCTGCTGTCACGGGCGGAGACGACACGAGCCGCCAGCCTCGTCGGCGGTAACAGTACCAGCTAACTACGGACATCACATCGTTTACGGCCTGACTGAAGTGACTGACTCTTTTAAAAAAAAGGGTTTTAAGAAAGATCGGTCCATTTCGCCACAATGATAAGCATCCGCCCCTAGCTAGGCCTGAACGACTGCGACTGGCGCATAGAAGAGTAATATCGGTATCGGTAACATATAATGGCCACAATCAGGAATAATAAAAAAAACAAAAAAAAAATACCTTTGCTCACCGTACAATAAATGCAGACTCCAGAGATGCATTTAAAGTACTGTGGATCGAACCCATTGCAGAACACGTACAAATCTAAACCAAATGATATTTCATTCATTTTCTTATTTTTTCTTCTGTTTTATCGTCTCTATTCGCTATTTTTGGCTGTTTTTGAAGCATAACAAAGACCAAGTCACCGTCCTCTGAGTTCATCCATAAAAATGTCTGCATCAATGTCTTTGACCATTAGGGGGCAGTCAAGAGCCAGAGAGAGGTTCTACTCACAACTGAAAGCACTGTAAACTTAAAAGAAGTCATCCAAAGGGTGGAAAAGAAGTAAATGACATTTTAACTCCAAATCCTGAAGGGGAGCTTTATTGACACATGCACGACAAAATATCTATCCCTGAGGCAACTTCTTTGTTAATTAATCTTTTCATCTTCCTCCTCATGGAATGGATGCGATGAGCTGGAAAGCACGCCCTGGGAGATGGTACAGGCATAAGACAACGCAGGCTGTGGCCCAGATCCTCCATCCATCTGCTACAAGACGGTATTCAGAATACCCAATGATGAAGACAGACAGAGGGGTCACCGAACGTAGATCCTGAAACTAGTGAAGTAGCCACCTTGCTTTGTGGAACAGCCACCTGAAATTCGCTCCCCTTTGAGAATGAAGAAAGTGTTGAAGTGTTTGGTTTCCCCAGAACAAGACAGAGATGAGCAGGATTGGCATGTAGATGAAGCCAGAGACTAAGGCATCATCATTCGATTCCCACGTCCGATACGCCGCGTCAAGAACAGCACCTGTATGCTCTTGGTTATCTTCTGGACTCTGTTCCCTACAATCGTTTCTCTCCAGTCACAAGTGATTCCATGCCTTCCTCGGTCACCAAAGAGCATTTGTCACAAAGCACAGATTCCCGGGCCTGAAGTCCCCAGAGAGTTAGCCTGAGGTGAAAGTGGCAAGGAAAAACTCCCCCAGAGACTGGAAAAAAAAACCCTAACGAGGAACCAGACCTCCTGAAACACTTCAAGGCACTTTGTTTGCCACTGAAATCCTGTCTTCCCACCACTCTTTCTCACAAACATATGCCCTCCTTCAGGCTGAAGAGGGTTTAATATGCATTATTTACTTATTTCCTACAGGGGAAGTAGCATATGTCAGCACAGACATTGACACAAAATTCTACCAAATGCATCTCCGACTTTTTGAACAACATCATGGAACTGAATGTCAAACAGGATACGGAATCAGAGAAACAAAAAAAAGGTTCATGCCATTTCAAATCCCAAAAACCAGAAGCGGAAAAGTCCAAGACAGATACTCGAATCTTGAGGAGAAAAGACGACTCTGTTTGTGAGCGACACTGAGGTACACTGTCAGCAGACAGCAGCATGGAGACTCATCTGTCATCTTCTCGTCATCAACAAAAATCTGGGGGTACAGTATCGGTCTGTTCTTCATTGTAGTGCTGTAGCATTTACTCATGTGGGCTCCGTCCTCTGCAGGCACCGTTTCTATCCCTTCAACATCTGTCTTCCAACATGAAAACGCTGGATTCCTGTCTATGAGGATTCACAAGCCTGCTGGAGATGACAGGTCTCCGTCCTGTAGCCCAGAGTATTAGGACACTCTCCTAAGGTAAGATTCAAGTGTCCAGAGATAGGAAGCGTAGCTAGTGTGAAGGCATTAAATCCACACTGAAGGCTTACCCTCCACAGACTTGCTGCTGCTACCACTACTGTTACTGCCCCTACCTGCCCTGCCCTTACTGCCCCCATGCTTTGAGCCTGGGTGGTGCTTGTGCTCCACTGGGGGCTGGCCAAGGTTGCTCTGGTGCTTGTCAGCCTCCTCATGATGTTGGTGGCTGTAGGTCTGGACTGTAGGCTCCAGGCGGTCCTGGGACTGCCGCATCTCCTTCTGAATGGAGACCCGTCCCTCACCCAAGGGGAAGTTGTCCTCATTACTTCCAAACTGCTGCTGCTCCTCTTGAGCAATGTTGACCCGGTTCTGCTTGCAGGCCATCTTGGTGTTGCTCAAGTCTGTGAACTGGATCTGATCTGGCTTGACTATGATGTTGTAGCCAGGTGGCGCCGATGGGGCAGTCCAGGAGAAGGGGTAGCTGCCGTAGTCTCCGTCAATGCCTGTTGCCCCGGCTTCACTCCCAGGCAGACCAGGACCTCTCACGGCCATTCCCGGCCCCAAGGATCCCAGTTGATACTGTTCTTCTTGGGGTGGGCAGCGACGACGACGTAGGATGTCGCAGATGGTACCCACACCCAGATGCAGCATCTCCCAGACATTGAGCACCAAACATAGCACGGTCACGCCATACATGATGATGAGGAAGATGGTCTTCTCCGTGGGTCGTGACACGAAGCAGTCCACTCTATGCGGGCAGGGTTTGCCTGAGCAGACAAAGACTGGTGGCACGGCGAACCCATACAGGGCATACTGGCCCACCAGAAAAGCCACTTCCAGCATCGTGCGGGACACCAGCTGCAGCACATAGATACGCATCAACCCGTCCTCTTTGATGCGCCGCCGCCCGTCGTGGCGGTTCTTGGTCTTTGCCCGTAGTGGCTCGTTGCGTGTCTCTAACTCGGGAACCTCGTAGATCATTGGGTCCTCCTCCTGGTCGTCCTCCGTCTCCTCCAGCCCACGGGCCTGCCGCCGGCCACCGAAAAACATCTTGCGTGGCCTCCGGTGAGTGTAGCCGCCGCTTCCGCCGCCCACCTTTCCCTCCTCCAGCCGGGCGATCTTGTGAATGGCGTAGCCGAGGTACATGAGGGAGGGCATGGCCACCAGGATGATCTGGAAGACCCAGAAGCGCACGTGCGAGAGCGGGGCGAAGGCGTCGTAGCAGACGTTCTCGCAGCCCGGCTGGCCCGAGTTGCAGACGAACTTGCTCTGCTCATCATAGTAGATGGACTCCCCGCCGACGGCGGTGAGCACGATGCGGAAGACGATGAGCACCGTCAGCCACAGCTTCCCCACGAAGGTGGAGTGGTTGTGGATCTCCTCCAGCAGCCGGGTGAGGAAGCTCCAGCTCATGTTGGTGGATGCCGGGATGGACGGGATCCCTCGGTGGCCCGTTCACAGACTCTGTGGGAGAGAAAAGCGGGGACAGAAGAGAGAGTCAGGACGCATCGTTCACGCCAACAGATGGGCTGCAAGAAGAGGCATTCATATCCATCTGTGATGTGTGAACCATCTCACCACAGCTCAGATAAACCAACATCAGGTCTACCGAAGCAATACACCATTAAAAAATCACTTCATGAAACAATAATTATACTGAAACAAAACATATAATGTCAATTCAGACCTAGTGATCCTTGTCAAATGTCTAGAAAACAGCAATCGCTAAGATATAAACCATAAAGCCGAAGTCAGAGACGGCATTACTCTAACAGGCCAGTAACCTAGGCTTCTCTCCACTGCTGTGGCGAGGAGATGAGTGCCTGTTTGCAGCAGCAGTGGAAGCCATCTGTGATGGTCAGCTGCCATTAAACTATTAGAGCAAAGCGGAGCCTCACAGACCTCCAATCCCAGGACCAGAATTCCAGCATGCAGTTCCACCAAATTCAGTGACTTCCTGTAGCCGAATTTTCTATTTATTTATGATTTGTTCGTTTAATCGCTTTTTAAAAAGCCCACGACAGAGCATAATGAACAATTTGTTCTCCATTTCATAAATAGTATTTTGCATAAAAAAAAACCACATGAAGTGCTATATCCTAGCCTCGATGAACATTAAATGACGTTCTTCACAGTTCTTACTTGTTTCGGTATTTCGCAAATTTAAATTCTTTTGCTAAATATATAGATATGAAAACCTGTACTTTGGTATTTGACCATGAAAACGACCCGGTTCCTCTTGAAGCATTTGCATGACATGCTTCAGAACACTTCTTCATGTGGTGTCAGTTTGTTTAATGCTCTGCTGCTCTCCACCACTGAAGTGGTGCTTTTTTACTTAGCTCTAAAATCGCTTCTACTCCCTTCTCGTAATGTTATAAAGATTCAGAGTTTTCTAAAGCAGCGAAACGCTGCTCCTTCAAACCAGGTCCTCGGGGCCCCCCCAGTCGGTGCACGATTTTTGCTCCCTCGCAGCTCCCTGCCAGACAGAGGGAGCAGGAGCATGGACCAGCTGGGGGGGGGGGGGGTAAAGAAACACTGTTTTTAAGTATTTAAAGAGGCAAAAAAAACAACAGGAAAAAAAAAAATTAGCAAAACAGCCCAAGCATCCGTTCTGGAGCAAGGACAGTATGTGGGTTAGTTGGGTCCCGAAGGCTGGCTGAGCAGAACTGGCAGTGGAGCTGAGTGCCCGACTCCACACTTAGAAGGAGCCAGGAGCACTGGAGCTGGCCACAGGAGGGGTGGGGGGAGATGAGGAGCAGGTGTCGCGCGCACACCGGCTGCCGCTCGACCTGCTGGTGCACTCGTATGACTGCAGTAGGCGGTGCGTCTCTCCCGATCTCACACACGGTGCTTTACCCAAACTACCAGGCTCTCGCGATCCACAGGCGGCTAAAACTTTACCATTCCGTCATTTCCCCTCATTGTCGTTCAAACTGGTGAACTCCACCTTTAGGAGAAAGGACTGCAGAGAGCAGAGGTAGATAAAAATCCAGACCAAGATTTCGTTTCCACCAACCAGTTGAGTACTCATCGACTGCGACTCTTTATACTCAACTGGTTGGCTGAAACAAGACCTTGGTCTGGATTTGTACTTTCCGAGCCTGAACTATCCACCTCTGGAGGACAGCAAATATTAAATTTAGAGAGGAGCATAGAAACAGGATACCACCTATACACATCACCTATGCTAACCGAGCTCTAGCTTTGGACCGGTTTGGCTAATGGGTCCATCCCTGCTCATCGTAGAGTGTAGCTGCTACTCCACAAAGTCTTGCAGGGGCTCACTTCCAGTTTTTTGGCTTGGAACCTGATCAACTAAACACTAGAGTTGCAGGCGCCATCATTCTTGGAGCAGAGCATCACTGTGAGGAATTGAAGTCCCACTCCATATAAGGCTACGATTTGGCCGGGGTGGGGGGGCGGCAGAATTCCGGGGACGTGGCTTATCTAAAGAATGAGAAGGATTGAGACCAACTCTATCTGTGTGCTCCTTAAGTCAGTCACATGTGCTGTAATAGTTCAGAAATGGAGAAAAACAGACCAATGATGAACGTATGGGCAAGTCGGCATAAGTATTCCTCAAAAGAGTCATTATGCTTATCGGTGGTGTGGGAATGTTTGAGCTACCAGTGAGTAACAGGGAGGCATAACGGAATAGATTCTATATCGAGGGAATGTCTGTGTCGATGAGTAACAATGAAAGACTTTTCATCACAAACATGCCTTGAGGGGAATCAGAGTTTCGAGCAGAGGACGAACTGGACCGCCACCGCTCAAGGTTGCCTTGAGTTGACTTTTCCCATGCAGGTCCCCTCATCCCGCCCAGGAAAGGACAAGGTGCTCCAAGCAGCCAGACCGACTCGCTGGCAGCTCGATGGATCACTTTAATTAGCCTCCAACTGGCACGGCACATGCAGCCAGGGAGGGGAAAAAAAAAAAAAAAACACACACACTCCTGTAAGACTTCCTACAAGTGGAGATAACTCATTAAAAACAGGCCCTGTAGGTGAATGAAAAGGGAAAGTGTACTGAGAGCACCCAAGTCATGTTATAGCATATGAAGACGTGAAAAATACACATATAAAATGAAGAGAGTCTACAGTAAACAAACCTGTTTAGACCGTCCCTCATGAGTGTCCACCACCAAACCCCACCAGATCACAAGGTCATTCCACAGACTTCCC
Source organism: Brienomyrus brachyistius (assembly GCF_023856365.1). Classification (NCBI taxonomy): domain Eukaryota; kingdom Metazoa; phylum Chordata; class Actinopteri; order Osteoglossiformes; family Mormyridae; genus Brienomyrus; species Brienomyrus brachyistius. Next base: position 44,196,133 of record NC_064533.1, on the reverse strand, counting down.
TCTGGTTAGTTTACTTTTATATTAATTACTATGTATTGTTGTAGGTCTAATCCCTGCCTTTGCCACAGTTTATTTCAAATTTGCAACAGAACTCCCATAATTCCGAGAGCACACAATACAGACACCGTTGGGTATATAGTGGCCAAAGCTTGATTGAGGTGCAAGACAAATGGCAGACTCTTTGGGGAATATCCGTGTTGTCACGGATGCCCTTTGGTAGTCACAACAATCAAAGGCTAATTGCGTCGCTCATCCAACAAGTTCGGGGCGATTTCTCAGGTGGGTCATCGCCCTTAATGAGCTGGACGGGCAAACCTGGCTGTAGCCCAAGGCACCAGAAGTGACAGACCCCATGTCGTCACGATCCACTGATTTAGTAGGGCAACGGGCAACATGTATAACCAAGTGTGCATTCTGTCGATGGGCAGAAATTTATGCAAAATGACATCTGCACAACCCTTTCATCTGCCGCTTTCCATTGCGATTTTGTGTGACAGTATTCTTTGGATAACTGTATCTGAAGTGACCACTTATGTTATAATAATCATTACTATGCTTATTAGAAGTCTGTTTTCAAATCATGCACCACATACCATAGCATTAATGGGTGTAAGAACATCAGATCCATCTATCAGCCCAGCCTTGAGAGCTCCTAGCATGAGCTCCTAGCATGATCTCCTTGTGTTTACAGCATTTAGCGTGCTTCGTATCACTCCTTTTCCACCCTGGCGTTTAAATCTTTTTCCTCCGAGCTTGAGATTCTAACCTGGCGGCAAGCATGCCTGAATCTCAATCCAGCCAAGTTCTTGGCCGGTTAAGGCAAAATGTGAGAGGATAAAGGCAGACAAAGGTCAAACGGGACATCCCAAGCTCATGGCTGCTGTCACGCATTAGAGCTGACCCAGCGAGAGGACAGCGCAGCCCTGGAAGGCAGGGTCAATCCTGGAGACGCAAGGGCGAAACGGACGATGATATAATCACCCCCATACAAGCAGAGTCTGACCCGGGGTAGACTCTGCTCTATACTAACAAACAGACAAATTCCCCCCACATAGCTTCTGGTGCTGTGTTTTTCAATTCTGGGGGGACAAGGGACCTTGGAACAAGGAGCTTAATGCCAATGACCATAAATGAACCACATTCAAGGGCCCTCATATTTATATCAAAGCACAGGCGTCTCAATACAAATGACCTTCGGTATGGTGCAAGACATGATAATGGGCAGCACTCAAAGAGGAAGATCTGCCTATGGTTGGAGAGTGAAGGAATATACCAACAGTAGTATGAAGGTCTGGCTGAGAAGACGATAGGAGGAGACTGGAGCTTACTGGGAGGGGGCTGCTTTTGTGGAGAACCCAGCCGTTGAGGTTAAGAAGAGGTTCCACGTCGAAAATTACCCAGGAGATACTTTAGCGTGAAGAAAATGAACAGAAATACGGAACGGCTCGTAAACGCTCCCTAGGCGCAGCCCCACGTCTGAAGCGCGAGATGTAAGGCTCCGGAGCTTCCGCGAATGTTTCGAGAAGCGAGGACTTTACGATCGAGGAGGCACGCGGTGTCAGTGTTTTTAGAAGCAGAACTGCAGCAAATTGCAGTTTTTCTTGAAAAGTACTAATTGTGGCCTTAAGCCAGATCTTATCGAGTTCCCATACTTTCACTTGTTAAGGAGCCCACTCACACAGCGCTATATTCATCTCTGTTCTCTATGGTCTTCTAGGGGACAACATAAGAGTGACATACTATTGTTCAAGACAGGAGCATCCATCCATCCATCCATCTTCCCCTAGTTTTTGCCCTATGTTGCTAACTGGACACCTGTTTATAACCATGTAAATACAATAATACAGTAATTTAACGATGGTAATACAAAGCTGGGGAAAACTCTCACACTCTTCAAAATAAAAATGGGATGGATCCATATTGTCAGGCTGTAGCATTTGCCAGCAGAATTCACGCTCGGCTGCAAACTGCAAATCACTCCCCAGATGAGGACATCCAAAGGGACTCAGGCCTCGCACTCTGCAAAGCCGAAGCGGTTTGCATCAATCTGCGGGTTTAATTACAGCAACCCCCTACCCTAGGTCTGAATGCACTCGCAGCACTGAAGCCCAGAGCAGTCGCCCAGGTTGAGCTTATCAGCAGCTTCGCACTCGCTCCCTCGCCAGCCCGCCCCCCAATCACACGCGGTGGTGCGTTTCGCGAGCCGGCAGACGTCGTTCGTGGCTTAGCGTACCCCCATACCCCCCCCGTTCTCACCGCCGAACAGCTCAGCCCACAGCACGTGCTGCTGTTTCAGCCCTAACCACACACACACACACACACACACACACACACACACACACACAAAAAATACACAAAATCACACTGAAAGCGTGATAAGTATTCTGCAGACCAAATGCAACTTCCGGAGAGGGCGGCATTTCATTAGGGGGCGCTAAAGAGCAAGTGGGAACAAAAAAATAAAATCAGAAGAAATACCTATCACTAGTTCTCATATTTCATTACTTTTCAAATGCAAACCAGCTAGTTAGTAACCAGATACCCCATGATACTAAAATGATTTTAATGTAAATTAACTGTCAAATTTGTTGTTTTCTCTTACTCCAGGGGGTGGGAGGTGGGGGGTACTAGCCAGAATTTCGTGTAGGGCCTCAGAAGACCCAGGGCCGGTCCTGCCCGGTCCGATTCAGCCTCATCCCAGAGCTATTCCACCCGCCTGCTTCAGTACTTACTGTAGAACTCAACATTCCTCCAAAACATGGATGACTAATGCCTGAATGGGTAATCGTGGTGCACGCACAAGCAGCCGGCGGGGGTGTGCTACATCAGGACGCCGAGGTGAACCCTGAGCTGAGTTGTCAGGGACCTAAAACTCACTGCCAGGGGGCAGAATCCCCCCCCTCCAGTAGGGCTGAGGGACGACAGCCAAGGAGAAAGCCTACATCATTCAGACAGCATCACCCACAACCCCCTCCCCACCACACCAAAGGACAAGTTCGCATAAGGATTGCTGAGCACAACGGCAGCTCTTGAACACGCGTCAGAGAGGGATTGGACCCCATGACAGCCCAGCCATCGCCGCGCTCCTCAAAGGGAAGCCGCCACAGCTGTTGCCCAATTGTACCCAGAAGTTGCCCCGTAAATTGCACTGAAGCACCACTGTTGGTGACTCCGCAGGCGACGTGACTCCACTGTAAGCTTCTTAACGGATTTCACTGCGCTTGGTCATGGTCACCATCAGCACACGACTCCTCGTTTCGGGACAGGAGTCCCAGATCCCCATCTGTAAACCTCCGACTTTATGTCTCACTGGGCAATTTTCTGTTCCAACAGGGACAGAATCCTTTAGAATTCAACCCACAGTGACATATAACAGTATTCACACAACCGAAAACTTTAGCGTGTTCGTCACCGTACAAGTTCCTTCTCCCTTTTCCAAGAATCTCCCAATCCTGGCCACCTCCGTCCCGGCCCAGCGTAAACACGCGCACGGGAATAAACACGACTTCAGCTCTTTGTTTTCGAGGCGCCCCGACTCCGGGACGACGACATACCTGCGCAGAAAGAGGTCAGCAGGTTGGAGTATTCTCGGCTCCCACCATACATTACGCTTAATGGCGTAGAATAAATACTACAGTACAGACTCTCCGGACTCCTATAAAAAATGCCAGTAATGATTTCAGACAGATTAGGAAACGGAAAGCACCCGGAGCGAGGAGGGGCTTATCGTGGGGGCCGTGGTGGAGGCTCTCCTTCTAAGGAACCGGCAGCTTGTCCCCTTTGCTGGCCCCCACAACCGAGGCGCCAGACAGGAAGCGAAGGAGAAGCAGGGGCTCTGGGGGGTGAGAGAGAGTGGCCGGGAAACTATCGCTTAAGGAGCGTGTCACTGCTGTACTCGGGACACAGGCGCGCGCCCACACACTCTCGCACGCACAAGCAGGGTGACAGGGGGGATGAAAGCATCAGCAGCTAGCATCAGGAGAACATAAGCAGTCTAAGCGTGCCATGCAGGAGAAACACACATCACTCAAACGCACCACAAAGCTCACAAAACTCGCCTACTGTCGCCAACTAGGCTGTGGATTTTAGGCGGGATAAGAAGGCTTATACTCACATTCGCTCCCTGAGGGACCGCTGCTCCTTTGTCTGGGAGACCCTGCCTTTTCGGCACCGCCGGCTCCATACAATAACGTCTGTCGCTGCCTAACCGCCAAAGCCAGCACGCGGGGGGCCAGGCGGAACGCCGCGAACAGCCACGGGATGCGCGGACCGGAACCGGCTCTCCGGCGGAGTTGGGTGTACGCTCGGAAGCTACCTCTCTTACATCTCTCAAAACTGGGTCAGGGATGTGACGGGGAGGGCGCTTTCCATGGCCCCTTTAGGGGCGGGAGCGTTTTGGGGGTAGGGGGAGAGCAGGAAGGCAGGAGGAGGGGGCAGGGGTGCTGGTTTCATGGGGACAGCAGGGATACTGTAGTGTGAACGATACAGTCACGGCCGGATGGTCTCTACAGGAGGAGAGCGGCCTGACACCGCATGCTTGGATACACAGCGAACCCCCCCCCCCCCACAGCCCCCGTCACACCCAGACGTCTGGCAAGAGTTAAGCTGTCTGCAGAAAGGGGGCAGCCTTAATGACAGCGATGCACAAAAGGGTTGCCGCGTCTGTCAGCTGGTAGCCCTGCCCCAGACCTGCTGCTGCCTCCGCGTCCCATCCATCCTGACCGAGGTTCACCCCAAGCTCTCAGTAACCATCATGCATTGCACTGGAGACCCGAATTCATCATTGGTTGACACGACACAGGTCTGCTGTTAGACATACGGAAGAGCTAACCATTCCACCATAATAGATACTGTTTAAATTTTTAACCTTTTCCCCTCTCTTTCAAACGCTACATTATCGCCTGAAATGACGGAAGGCCTGCAAAAAAAAAAACAAATAAATCATAAAATCCCTGGGAATAATTCTCATTTAAATTCAATATAGGTTTCATGAAATTATGAACAGCACAGTCCTATACACTCTCGATTTACATTTTCCCGTGACAAGCCACAGGAGCGAACAGCAAAAAGATATCGGCTCTCTCGGCGGAATTGCGAAAAGGTATCATTAAATGCAATACATCAGCCACAAGGGGCAAATAAGATACTCCCTTTGCATAAGAACATTTTGTATTCTTATGATTCATTCTGGTTTTATTACAGGGAATAAAGAATTTGAGGAATTGTTGCACGTTCGTGTTTTTTAATTCGCTCCAACACTGATGATTCCACTGCCTCTTGTTTCAATCATATAACGATCATTTAGGAGTCCGGACATGCGGGCAGATTTAGCTTCTCGCTCTTGTGCTTTCCGACGAGAACGAAATAAATTAATAATAATAAACTTCACGGAGTCCAGAGTCGCCGCTATGAAAAATGTATTTTAGAGTCATTTTCTGAACCCAGTGTCTGCAGCCCTGTGCAGTGATCACTGCCCCAAGGGGAGTCAGGAACGGGGGGTGATTTGGGGGGGGGGGGGGGGGGGCAGAGACAGTACCAGGGTGCAGAGAATATCTCCCTCAGATCCTGTGGAGAGCGCGGATGTAATCTCATAAATGCCCCCGCTTTGTGGAAAGGGTGGTAGGGGAGGTGGAGCCTAATTAAATCATTGTTGAACCCATAACTACTTCTAATTTAAAGCTGCCATCAATCTTCCAGATGGGAGCGCGACTCAGATCGGGAGGCCAGGGTCTTGTAAACAGACTGCAGAAGGTGGCAGGCTGCCTGAACCCCGTAGGTGTGGGGGACGGTCTGCCGGGATCTTCGTGTGCGAGGGGCAAAAAGGCGGCGTGAGTCCCGGAAGAGCCCGGAAGGGTACGGGCTTGATCACCGCCCACTCAAGGTGACCGGCGCAGACACAGACACAATTAACTTCCAACGAAGGTGACCGCAGTGGCCACCGGCCTAACAACCCTCCAGTAAAGGTGACCCTGGCTCCTACTGGCCTGAAGATCCTCAACTGAGTTGACCACAGGCCAGAAGATCTTCCAGCCAGGGTGACCGCGCTGCTCATAGCTCCACCCAACAGCCTTGTGAAGGTTTTCCCTTCCCTTCACCGTTATCCTTCTCCATCGTGGAGGTGTTTGATGCCTCGTTCGACCATCATGAATGAATTTAATTGAATTAGATCCACGGAAGGAGACCCGTGACGTTCAGATTGCCGCCCAAAAGCAAACCATCTGGCGAGGTGGGATAACCGCAGTGCCCGAGTATTTCAGGGGCTCTGGGGACCCCAGAGGGCGGTCTGGGGGGGGGGGGGGGGGGTGATATGGGAGGCTCTCTGCATGCTTCACCATCCTCCTCTTATGGGTGAACCGCTAATACAACATTAGCCTTAGTCTTGTTACCTCACCATTGATCCAGCTTTAACATCAATTCCAGTTTACCCTTGAAAAAGATGGATAATTTGACTGGATGAGTGCAGTAATTACATCGACAGTGTTCAGCAGCCCGTTCCGAAGTCCTTATCGTTTAACGTGAATCTCTGGAAATCAAATAGTCTCACGGTTTCTTTTTGTGTCACGTGTTAATTTGCCTTTAGCATACATGTAGAGTAAGACGTTCAGTGCATAGTGGAACTGACTGGTTACCGCATATGATAAATAAGCGTAAATTTTCACGATCCATTTCCGCGGATCGTGGTCGCCGTGTGGCGCTAAGCTCCTGCGAAGCGTCCCCCCGGCGACCGGCGGAATGGAACATCCCCACGTCGCTAAGCGCTGCGGCCGCTCGGTGCCGAAAGGGCAATGCTGTTCACGAACAGCACGGTGCAGGACGAACGATGATGCGTGCCAGTGTGCCGAGCGGGAGGCCAGCGATATCTGTGGCGTTGCTATTCCTGACCAATCAGTGAACTAGTAACCCAGTATTTAGAAATACCAGCTCTCCAAAGCTTAGAATAAAACACAGGAGGCAGCATGCGGCTGAGTGATTTAGCCCTCTATGCCTGCAATCAGTAGGTTGTGGGTTCGAGCCCCTGTCCTCGGCAGAATAGTCACAAAGCCCTTAACCTCCAGGAAAGCTCCGGCGGTGCCAGACAAATGGTCTAAGCTGGGCTCAGACCCCAAGCTTCACTCTCAGCTGTGTACATTTTTGTGTATGCGAGTGGGTCAGATACACATTACATTGTGGGGACATTTATTGTTCTTACGTTGTGGGTACCATTTTTTTGGTCCCCCCAAGGGGAAACTCAATTTTTTGAAAATCTATGACTGCAATCAAAAAACTGAAAATGCCAAAAGCCTTGCATTTTGTTCAGTTACTTATGGTTAAGGTTAGGACTGGGTAGGGGTTCGGGTTGTCATTGCTGGAATTAAGGTTTTGCCCTTAGAAATGAATGGATGGTCCCCACAAAGACATGCGTACAGGTCTGTGTGTGTCTCAAAGCAGAGCATGATGGGATATGAGAGAACAATCATTCCAATCTACCTTTATGTGGTGTCTGAAGATGGCAAATAAAGCATCATTTAAGAATATAATGTGGAGCAGATTTCAAAGACCCCCCCCCCCCCCTCCCCGGGCAAATCTGACCATCCCCCCCCATTTCACTGCACAGCGACGACCAACATTGACGAAATGTCAATTAAGCCCTGCAACAAAAGCTTTGCATGAAGTTAAACGGCAAAACAGATAATTACAGCTGAGTGAACTGCTGGTGTGGAACGTGCTTCAGTTTGCCCCCGGCACGCACACACACACGCATATACGTGCACACACACACGCACATATGCGCACACGCACGCGCATATACGCGCACACACACACACACGCACACACATACATGCTCATACGCACACACACACACACACACACACGCACACACACCCCTTGCTCCTCTCCCACAGGACCGCCATTGATCGCACACAATCGAGCTCCATTCCAGAAGCAGGCTTGTGTGCACAAATGAGGCCTCGAGTGTGCTGCCCCTCTGCCCCACCCATACCTTGCTCTTTCATTATCTTCCCAAGCACGTCAATCTCGGGGAAACCAGCCCCCCCATCAGAGAAACCCCTGCTGACAGCCGACACACGGTGAAATGATGGGACTGCGTGTCCAAAGCAGCGGTGGACGAGGCTCTGAATTTCTGAGAGCAAAAAATCCCATCCCCCCCTCCCTCCCCGAGACAAATATAAATGAGATTGTTTCAATTCTCCCGCTCAGAGATCTGAGCCTGAGTTTCACTCCCTTTCTCGCATTAATCTGACACCGGGATCTGTACGTGTAACAAACACAAATGCTTAGAGCTATTCATGCAAGATTACTTTCATTTCAAACAACCTACTGCAAGAGAATTCACCCCAGGCATTTAATCGATCGCCTCAAAGCAACAGAAAGGTCTCACGACTATTAGATTGCACAATATTACATTTATGTATGTTTAATCTGCTTTTATCTGGATTATTTAATAATTAATAAGAACTGTGCTTCTTTTTTACACCCCAGGACTTTACAACTAATTTTCTTAAACGTTATTTTTTGAGAGCGGGTTAGTTGAGCTCGTAACTGTAATAAACCCAGCCGCCTTCTGTAACTGTTTATCCGGTACAGGGTTACAAGTGCCTTGGGGGGGGGGGGGGGGGGCAGGAACATCCTGGATGGAATTCCATTTCTATTTCTTATTTAAAAAAAAACACACAGACACACAAAAATAACCACATGGAGGGCTAACATCTTCCACATGCGTTTACACACGCGAGCACGATAGGCTGGGGTGCCGTTAAGGTAACGTGTAGGAAAAAATCCCGGTAATGAAATTCACTAATATCACGAGAACGTCAAATGCCCAACATCATACAATCTGCTGATGGATTTCATCCCCATTTGGTGAATTTAATCATATTAATTGGGGAGATTTCATGACGCCCAAAATAGCGTTGCTTTTGAGAATTCCGTCAAAATACCATATATGGGCGCAACGTGGGGAAGGTGATGGTGACACTAGATGCCAGCGTTCTCAGTTTACGCCTCTTTTTAAATGTATTTCTTCAGCGACCTGGCATTCTGCGTTTGGCGTTTTTGCTGCTCAGGTGAAGCAGCGTAAAAAAATAAATAAAAAAAAATTAAGCGCCAAGACAAAATGCTTATGTAAGCAAAAAAAGGAAGAAATATATATATTTTTTGACAGAGATCCTTAGTTAAAGTACATTTTAATCCACTGAGAAAATCCCAGGCGGGTAATTGGGACAAAGGGCCCGATGCGGCAATTTGCAAAAATCTGAGGGGACAGTTTGATTTTCGGCGGATTTCTGCGCGATTTCTGGTATCTACTGCTGCACTTTTATGAAGATTAATTATGGTAATAGAAGAGTTCATTCCCTGCAGTGATGGAAAATAAGAGGAGAGGCTGAGAAATTTCCCTTCACTGGATGGCCACACAAAACACCCGGCCCTCCCACCGTTAAAGAGAGACCATTCGTCGTTACGCTGCAGAAACACAGCAAACGCAAAAAAATGCCTCCCATTTTGTATATAGATTCAACGTTTGGAATAGTCTTTTAAATCGAATCTGTTACTTGACTGGCCCCTCATTAATGAATTTCTTAGTAACCAGAGACCCTTACAGGTCCTTAGCCTGTCGAGAGTCACCGGTAGCAACTGGCCGAAAAAGGAACATTTGGAATGATTTTTTTTAGCCTTAATCTTGACCGGTTCTTCAAGCTTAAGAAAGCCTTTTGGTGAAAGATTTGCAAAAAATCAACCTTGAGCTGGTCCTCCCAGACCTGGTCTTTCTAGAAGCTTCCTGCTGCCTCCACTCATGCCCATGTGTTCCACACCGGCCCCCGTCCACACAACGCTGTGAACATCCTTTAAAGGAAAAACGGCCTGCTGTTCATCACTTGACCCTTAGTCAACACCAAAGAGAGTAGAAAGCTTCTTATTTTCATCTCCTTCTGGAACAGGAAGAGATTCAGCACCATCTCCCTACAAGGTCTGTGACCTCAACTGAACTTTTACAGGAATCAACCCCCCCCCTCCATCCTGCTGTTCTGAAGGCAAATCATCCCCCGTCACGCCTGAAAAAGCACCATCTCAACCGAAATTTGTACTGTAAATGAGTGTAACGAGGGGATGAACAGCTTTTGGGTGGGGGGGGGGGGGGTTCCTCTTGACCACTGATCAACAGTGTGGGGCATGATGGGATAGGGCAGGGACAGCCACGACAGGTGAAGAGCGTCCCCCCCCCATTTAAGGCTATGAGTCACACCACAGAGGCTGATCTATCTGAAGCCTGAGCTACGACTTACAGGCTATTGCTGGTGGACCTCAGTACGGGACTCAAGGGTGTATCTTCTGGCAGTAAGACCATCCAGACCATCCATTGAAGACCAGCTTGAGCGAACCCTGGGGCCCAGGCCTGCAGCAATCCGCTCCCTCCCGAGCCAAAGAGGCCACAATTCCCAGCCCAAGGGTTCACACCTCCGGCCGCCTGTGTATTAATCTCTGTGCGGGTGCCACCAGCCAGGAGAGAAACTGGAGGAGAAGAGAGAGTGACGGTGTTGGTCTGTTTTCTAGTTCTATTGAAGCCCCCCCCCCCCCCCCGCCCCGCCATGAAGGACACAGAATGTAGGACATCACAAGGGGCGAGGATGAAACTGGGCAGGGGCTCGAGAGTCCGAACAGGATGGGGAGGAATTCCCCTCCACTGTCAAGATGCCGTTCCATTTCGATCAGAAGCGGAATACCATCTGAGACTTCCTCCCAAATTGGGCGGAGCTTAAGCGGGGGGGGTGGAGGGAACACGCGTCAGAAGACCAAGAGGCAGGAGACACCTTCACCGCTTCTTCTCGGCAAATTACGGGGAAGCGTGACGTGTTTAAGCGGCTGGCCTCTCCCTAGGAAGCTGTTACGGACGAGAAGAGGCCCGGATCTGTCCCTAATTATAAAGCCAGACCGGGAAAGCAGAGGGAGAACTTATAATGTTCTGGTGTCAGGGACTCGGCAATTAAAAGGAGCGAGTGTCCCACCGGCCAGCCTGCTATTGATCCATTTTATTGACTGTCGGCGGTGGCCAGGGATGGGGGGGGGGGGGGGGGGGGGGCGGCGTGGGGGGGGTAAGTGCCAGCTGGGCTCCTGCACAGCGACTGGCGGCGGGATTGATGGGTCACTGCCCAGCTGCCGGGCCGCGCAGAGCCGATGAAGGATGAAAGAGCCTGCTGTCCGCCGGTCCCCACGACGACGGCGGGCGGGTGGGGGGCGGCTGGCAGAGACAGGCGACGGGAGTGGGGGTTATGAAATTCAGAAAGCACTGGGGGAAGCTGTAACGCTCGCAGTGCATTCTCTCACTCGTACGCCCCTTTGGACGAACCAGTCTGCTGAATAAAGGCTAACGCTGCCCCGCCCTTCAAAAACGCCCGCGTACCCGCTGACACTGACAGATTGCGCTCTGACCGACCGAGGACGCGCAAAGACCAGAGAGGAAGGAGAGACCCATGATCTCGGCAGCCAGAAAGAGGCCATTTCAGCCCAGCCGGCCAACAGAACTCAACCGCACAGAAAGGTCTACAGGTTGCCCCAGGGGAGATACAAAAACAAATTTCAAGTGACGTTGGAAGATAATACTACGGTACGCTGCAGGCATCGAGTGTCTAAGCTTGGCTGGATTCACACACCGCAGTTTCACACAGAGAAAACGCAATTGGCACATTTGGGGTCGAGACCAAAGTGGTACGTGTGGTATACACTAACCAAATTTACCGGTATTCACACACACACACACACACACACACACACACACACACACACACACACACTTTTTATTATTTATTTATTTATTTTAAACAGACACTTTTATCCAAAGCAATGTTCACTTCTGAACAAGGTCCAACAGTCCCTGGAATAACTGAAGTTAAATATGAAGGGTCCAACAGTAAAACCACACTGGCATCCCTGGGATTTGAACCAGCGACCTTCTGATTACAAACGCAAAAAAAAAAAAAAAAGTCTCCTAAACCCACTGAGGCACATGACACCCCAGTTCTTAGATCCTTAAAGTTAAAAAAATGGGGATCTGAAATCAAAGCAGTCCGGCAGAGAGACCGGTAGTCCTGTGTGGTTGGGGACAGGCCGAGATAGCGGACCCCTGTTAAGGCGCAGAAAGTATTGCGGCCTTTTTTTTTTTAAGCACATCTCAAGTCGTTTCATCAGCCGTGCATGGCCCTTGGGAGGCTGCCGGCAAGGCCGCCCGTCCAGCACGCCGGCCGAATCCCAGATACGTGCCGCGCGACGGGCTTGAAGTTCTGGACCTGGGAAGAAGCCATTTATCGCTAAGCCGCGGGAGCCATGGAAGTCAAAGCCGGCATATGGCGACAAAACGTCGCAGCGGGGACACAGAGCGGCAGCCATGATTTCCCCTGCTGTCGGAGGATGCCTATACAAAATTTAATGCAGGGAAAAGTACCATGGAATAGTCGGAAACCTGAACAGGCAAGTGGGGCGTTTGTAGATTCTGAGCGGGAATAACGATCACTTTCATTCGTGTGGCTAAGATGAGAAAGTGAAGGTCAAATATCTCCACCGTACCTGCGCATTACAGGAAGCGTGACATTCACCAGGGTTAACTAGTGGGGGTCCATGTAGGGCCACAGCAAAGCGTTTGACATTGGGGGCAGGGGGTGGCGTTTTAATAATTAAAGTGTGAAGGTCTATTTATAGGGAGGGATGGAGCCAAATTAAGTATTGGAAGGCACACGCCACCCCAAACCCCCCCCCACACTGTTTGATACAGCCCTGAGTACATGGGACTGGACCGCCAATCACTCTGCCACACTTCCCAGTAACACACAGCTGTCAGACACCAACCCCTGATGTACGGGGGGGGGAGAGAAACAAAGACGACAAAGATGCACCCACAAAAATTCCTCACGGTCCTCAGTACACTTATATTTTGGATCCAGTGATATATTCCCTACAGCAGTGTCTCCCAATCCAGCTGGGAGGAAGCAAAAATGGCTGTGGGTGCCCAAGGAGCGGACTGGGATACACTATCCTACGGCTCTCTTGTACTGTAATTGTAGCGCATCATCCGACATTTCTGTGATCTAACAGGGCTTACGAGCCCCGGGGGACACATGAGGTCTCCTATAAGACACTGTATCTTATACGTGATCATCACGCCTCATAAGCCACATCGATCGCTGTTCTGCACGTGCCACTGAGGAGTGTGTGTAAGTTTTTATGATATGTCCTCACCTCAGGTGCTCCCGCCTAGTCCAAAGCTTCTCTACGCGGCCGAGGGGGATTCGCGCCGACTACCATAGGGCCCCGAACACAACGTGTGAAGTAGGAGACGCCCATGGAATCTCCGGTGGGTCGTGTGGGTCTGTTACAGTGTTTCCCAGTGCAGTGCACGGGGACCTGCAGACAGTGCATGTTTTTGATCCTTCCCACAAAAACGTGAACTGTCTGGCAGGGAGCTGGGAGGGAGCAAAAACGTGAACTGTCTGGCAGGGAGCTGGGAGGGAGCAAAAACGTGAACTGTCTGGCAGGGAGCTGGGAGGGAGCAAAAACGTGAACTGTCTGGCAGGGAGCTGAGAGGGAGCAAAAACGTGAACAGAACTGTCCTGTAAGTAGCTGGGGAAGAACAAGAATGAGCACCATCAGAGGGTCCCTGGGGACCGGGTTGGAAAACACTGATCTACTGAAATGTCAACAGGGGATCCCAAGGGTCTGACCTCCAGTGACACTCCCCTCTGAGAGAGCGTGTCAGCATGGCATCGACAGGGGCTATGCCTGGGCCGTTGTGGGAAACCGTTTACTCAGTATGTGATTCTATTAAAGAGGAATGTTCTAGATTTGATTAAGATGAGCTCAATGTCTTCCAACAAGTAAACAACCTGATCTAGTAGAGTGGGATCACGAAACGTTAAACCTCTTGTTTCTGTTGTGGGCACAAACTATAGGGAATTTCTGCAATATCGCAAAGCAGAACGCACGCATTATGGCTACAAATCCATGGAGCTGCACGATTCCCCTCCCATTTGCTCCCAGACAACCGTGCCGACTTGAGCAGCAGTAGAGAATTTTTCCACGCTTGCCTGGAGTGGGGTCAATCTGCTCACCAAGCGTGAAAAGCCTTTTCGCACAGCACACGTTCCTCGACTTTAGCCCCACCTCTTCCCGCCTTGCCCCGCCACGACACTCATGTTCCGCCATGGGGTGATGGCACATGTGGCTGGAGCCCTGGCCACCTAAAATCGGCAGTTACGGGGTTAAAAAGAGAGGAGAGGAACACAGTGAAAATTGCTAATCAAATAAGCCCGATGAACTGCTGAATTTTCGTAACGTATTAGAGAAAGAGACCTTAGACGATCGGCAGTGCCGGCTCAAACCAAAGTGATCTGATCCCCATATTAAAAATCAGCCAATTGCTAAAACAAGCTAAAACACACACACACAATGTAAACCGTGCAAACGCAAAAATGTAAAAAGACGTTGCGTTGCCTTTAACTCGTATATCCTTCTGGTTTCCCCCAGCTTCAGTGTGTGTGGAAAGGACATTAACACACCAGCAGAGCTGTGTTTTTTTTCCTTGCCGTTTTACCCCCCCAGAATCAGTACCTTCTGCATCTTCTAAACCAGAGGAGGACATTCTCCGCCCCACCCCCAGTATGTCCTTCCAGCATTTGGAAGAGGCATTGTCGACCTTATTGAATTTAACCTAATTGGATCCCTTCGGATATTTACGTTGGAAGAAACAGGACTTCTCCCTCGATTCCAGAACATTCCGGACCCCTAGCCCTTCTCCCGTGCCCACACTAATGGCCGCCCTCTCCGCCTACTAGCTGGTGCTCCTCGACCTCGGCCGCATGACCTCTCACATCCCTCTAACGGTACTTAAGAGGATCCACAGTGAGGCCTTCTGACCGATACCTCCGTGACCTGACTACAGCGACCCCCCCCCATTCGCAATCCTCAGCCAAAGTAATGACCACCAGCCATGACAAAGGGACCCCATCCTGCCGTGAAATCCTGCTTCTCCACTACTATTCCGACACATTCCGGAACCCGACTGCAGAGCCACCGTTTACCGAAATGCCAACAGCTGACACCTTCTGGGAGCTCTTGCGGAAACAAGGACACCCATCTGACCTGCGGTCTGCAGTCACGTGGTCTCTGATGTCACAGAAGATGCTTAGTATACCATTACTAGCTCTATATCAAGTGTACTTCGTCTGTTTCAATAAATACACATGCGAGGGCACTTCTAACCCGCGTTGATGGATCTAGACGGTCCATGGGGATGAAATAATGAGGTCCAACACCTGCTGTGTGACACCTTTGAGCAGGGAAGCTAACCTGAATTGCTAAAAAGAAAAAAGAAGAAAACATCCAAACTGATGTCAATCGACTCCTGACAAACAAACGAGGGAGAACTGGCAAACAAACGAGGGAGAACTGGCAAACAAACGCGACCAACAACGGCCGGCTTCTGGCCCGACGTCTCGCCTTTTCTTACGGCGTCTAGCAGGAAGGAAGGAATAACAGGCAGTTTTAGGGACTTGATGAAAGCAGCGTCCGCTCTCACAGGACGCTGCAGATTTTCCGCTCTCACAGACGCCGCCAGCCAAGCCCACACCTCATTCTCACGCGCAGCCCGAGAAGAAAGATTAATGGAATTCAGCAGGTTTCACGACGGCTGAGACAGCCCAGGCGAGCTCCCTGAAGAGAGTGGATAATTCCCCACAAGGCTATCAGAAATTCTGAATTTAAAAAATATATATATTTTTATATATATATATATTTTTAACAGATGAGGGGACTTGGTAAGTAGGTGTTTTACTCCATTTGCTGATAGAGTTATGCAAATTAACAGTCAAAGCCTGACAGATTCTCCTAAACCAAGCAGGGGAAAAAATAGACTGTAAGCTACCGATTTTTTCTAAAAAAGGAAGCCTGACCTCAGCGTCCTGCCGTATATTTGGATCAGACTGGCTTTTTTCTTTTTATATTGTGTGGGGAATGCAGGCATTATACCGTTGAGGTCAGCAATAGCTTATGCTCATTTTAAATGGGACTGCATGTACACAGAGAGACAGACACACACACACACACACACACACACACACACACACACACACACACACACACACACACACGCATGCACAGGCTCACTTAAAGGACACACGGTCAAAACACGACAAAATTCATCCCACAGTTACTACATGACCTAAATTCCATCACTCCCCCCCCCCCCCCACCTCCTCATTGACGGCAGACGTCTCCTTCACCCAGCTTCAACCTCGTAATGACCCTCATCATCAGCAGGCAATAAATGCAGCCTTAATTCAAGACGGCTGCTTACTGCACAGCGTCGTTTGGAACTCAGCCATAGCAAAATGGCCAGTCAAGTAGTTTCCACCCAATTCGTGGCCCCAACTCCAAGACTTAGACCAGTACACAGCACCAAACTGGACTCATATACGGAAGAAAACCCCACTGAATCTCAGAGTTCCTTCTCCGTTGTATCACACACACACACACACACACACACACACACACACACACACACAACACCATTTTTCAGGACTCTCTTACACCTAACAATGACAAAAAAATCAATTATTGCAAATGTCAGGTCTGTGCAAAATACGCAGTCTGCACTATTTATAACTGGGTAATGGGTTAGGAAGATGACAGGCTTTCCAGGTGATTAGAAGACCCCGATCGCAGCCAACCCTTATAGAACGAGAGGTGATCAATAATCAAAGCCTTGCACTTTCAAATCTGACAGAGTGTCTGCGGCCCGCTGCCCCACTAAATCCGCTCCTCATCACTCTCAGTGCCAAGGCGGAGGGCCAATTCATTGCCCCCCCCCCCCCCCCAACTCCCTATCCCGACTCCCCCACCCACTCAGCACCCGATTCACCACCCCCTCTTCTGTCTTGAGGGAGCAAGCATGGCCACCAAGAAAGGCAACATCAAGACTGGAAAGAGCGCACCCTTCCGTCCTAACAGCCGGATCCCCGCAGCTAACGGAAGATTAATTAAGCCTAAATGAAAACGCTAAGAGAGAAAAAAGAGAAGGAAATCAACGGGGGAACAGCAAGCATCAGTACCTCGGCACAGACGAGAAAGGGCGCACATTAAAGATCCAATAAGCACGCTGCCTTACATTGTCTGCTGGGACGAAGTTAATAATTCCTGCAAAATATCATTGACTTAATGCCTTGTTCCAGCTAAGTCACTCACACCTGCGGTGAAGCCCGTGTTTCATTTCACTGTCAAGTCTCACTGCGACAGATCTGCACTGTGATTTACTATTATCTTACTGTTTCGCCTCCTAATAGCTATTGATACTGCGATGATCAGCAGCTGGTATTAAAAACACAAATCGGCGTGTGAGGGGTTAATAAAGACGTGTACAAAACCTTATGAACAGCCATTTAAGAAAAAGAGCTGAATGTTAAGGTTTTTGTTCGTGATCGTTACCGTGAGACATGCAGCCTTTCAGTCTGGCGTTCAATATTTTGCGGCGCTATCTAGCAATTGGCGCAAGCAGTTAATGCCACAATTTACAACCCCCCCCACCCCCACCGCGCGCACACACACACACACACACACACACACACGCACACCAGACAGGCAGACAAAGAGACTTTCTGACAAAGTCCAGCGGTGGCTGCTGTGGCAAGGGCGGGGGGACCTCACAGCCTCGCCCCCTTACAATAACGGTGCCAGCCATACACACTACACTGCTTGTACACTGAGAAAACTGTATCCTATGCAACAATGCAATACAATCCATGTGAGGAATTAAACGTTTTTAATCGCCATGCGTAAACACTGTTTATATTAACATGCATACCAGCATGCAACATTTTGTACAAATGCACACTATATTATATTCGCATGCATATAAAAATCACATTTTAAACAAATAACACTGCAGATTCTTTAACAAAAAAAATGCATAATACCTTATCGCCCCAACAACATGAATACGGTATGGATTTTATACTGTACATGAATCAAAGATTTTACACTGTGGACGGAACTGCGGTTATTAAATACAGCCGCATCCAATACAAATTCGGGAAAGTGGGGAGTTGGAGTTATAGTCCTATCAAATAACCACGTTAAAAACCTGTACGCTCGTGTTTATTGCGGATGAGCAGTAAACTGAATTACCACGACGAATTAATACCCATAATAACCGTGAAGCACATTAACTCAAGCTGTGCAAGTGGCCGCCACCCAAGTATAAATGGGTTCGTGTATAACTGGTTTTATTCTGAACCTGGAACCGCGTTACAGAAAGAAAAAAAGCATTATGCGAGAGGTTTCCGCCACTAAAACTAAACTTGCCATTGCAGTTCAGCGTTTCCAGTGCGCTACTAAATCCAACAGCCACTTAAACAATCGCTGCTCATTAACATGCAGTCAGACAGAAAAGGATCCGAAGCACATTCGCATTTCAATATATATATAGCATTTTGATAAACAGAATTTCTCATTATACAGTCAAGCAGCGGAGAGTTTCGGTTTGCCTTATAAAAACTCTGCATCGGACGCGAGTGTCAAACGCAATCTAGCAGACTAAGCTCTTACGTTGTCTTCCTATAGTCGCTATAGCCTCAAGATGTCCACCCAGGACTTTTTAAGAAGATCGCATGTTTGGTAGGAAACACATGCGGAATGAAAAGATGACGGAAAACGATCGTTACCGTCGGCGAGCCCGTACTTTTCGCCCAGCTTTCTGGGCTCTAATTGCCCGGCCGCCGCCTCTCCTGCGGTCCGAAGTTGTTCATTTCGGATTCACTTCGGATGTGTATGAAAACGGCAACGCAGACCGCAGCTTCGGGAGCCAGCGAGTCCGGGGTTAACGCCATGAAAACTCCGCTGACCTGGACCCCGGCGTTTGTGAATGATGGTGATGATGATTATAATCAAATAATATGCTATAATTTTCAGCGTCCATTACCATTAAACTAACACCCAGCTGACAGTCGTGACTGGTTTTCGGCTTCTTGCCCAGGACTCCTAAGGAAAATCCGACACGGGGTTTCTCTTCTTCAGGAGCCAGTTCACCCCTTTTGTTTGCATCTATCCATTTGTTACTCAGCTCGGTCGTATTGCGGCATGATCTGAACGGTCCCTCGCATCGGATCCTCATTATGAGTCTCTACGGTGCGTCTTTGCAAACTCTCCATGCCAGGAGACGGAGTGGGAAAATCGGATAAAGTTGCTCAATCCTCGTCCGTGTTTATTCGTCGCTGCTCCGATTTTGTTGAGTCCCCCCCCTCTTTAAAGGGATCAGTCTCGGAAACACACGTGTTGTGAACCGACGCTATTTTGAAGTGAAGGGATTCGTGTCAGAGGGAAGGATGGCGAGAAAAGACGGTCCAGCCCGGTCGCATCCGTCAATGTCAGCATTGTCCACATCCAGCAGGAGTTAATGAACTCAGCCCGCCGACAGGACGCCTTGCGAGAGGGGTCAGAAAATGAGAAAATGCATAGGCAACGGCCCAAGAAAACCTTGTGTTTTTGCTTTTACAATTCGAGCTGGACATACACAGCCTATTTCTAAATGCAAGGGGGAAAAAAAAACTTAGAACCGCCGTGATTGTGAAATTTGCAGTGAAAACAAACAAGCCTAGAGATATTTTTAGCAATTGACGCACTGTAAAAAAAAAAAAAAAAAAAGTACAAAAGGAATTCACGAGACTTATTAACAAAGAAAGTGCCGAATCAGCGTAATTTCTTTGCAGTCAGACCCTATTATTCTTTGAAAAATTAAGGTCAGGGGAGACGGTGTGAATCACAAAGACCTGGTGCTTTGTAAGCCATTGGAAGCCGGTTCGTTCATTTTAGATAGTTTTTATACATGTTACTGGTAAACAATCCGAATAATAGCAGGAATATATTTAAAAGTTGAAACGATGATTTTATAAATTGTCGATTCCAAATTCAGTTTCCTGGCCAGCCGCTAAAGCTGCAGATCTATGGGGCTTGTGTACATTCTCAGTCCATATAAATATCGTTTTGAACTTTTAAGATGGCAGGTTAAGTTTCACAAGGGGAAATTCTTTCAGCATGTACTTAATGCAGGCTACTCCAGTAAATTACCCAGCCGTCTCTAAGTGGAAAAATTCACATTGGATAAAAGCTTCAGCCACTATTTAACAACAGATGCAACCAAATATCCAGAGGGCTTTATGTAAAGTCAATCCAGTGGACTGCGGTTTAGTATTAGTATTGATCCAGGAACACAGGGGCCATATATTACCGTACAATTAACTAAGGATCAGCTTCATTTACAGAAGCCAACGTCCAAGTGCTCCAGAATATCATCAGTAAATAAAAATGACAAACTAGATTTAAAAGGCAACATATGGCTGGTCAATATCACAAATTAAACTATCAGCCCCTTCAACCACTAACAGTGTGCAGCCAGTGAAGGAGAGAAGCACAGTGGCGAAAGACTTAGGGACAGACTGGGGGGGGGGGGGGGGCTTCGACATGGAATATAAGACAAATAAATGTCAATCAAGAAACTGCATAATTTGTCCTCCAAGCAGTTTCTGAATCTGCCATGAATAATTTCCGTACTGCTCATCTAATTGTAAGAAACCAATCATCAGCCAAGCGTCACCAGTACAACTGGTAAAACATAAATTACTTTTACTTTGATGGGATGACACCATTACAATTATAAATGGTAACAGCAATCAGCATTAAATGCAATCCAATTTGGGCTGGATTTCCCCACAGGGCACCGCAAAAGCGAATCAGCTTAACTATCCAGGCCTGGTCTCCTCTAGCTTGGCTCAAGAGTCTGAAAAACGAAGGAAGAAAATCTAGAGCAATACGACTGGGATGGAACAGGCATGGTTTTTATTTAAACATGTACAGGATCAGAGGAATTACATTGAAATTACTTGTTAAAAAAAAAAAAATCAAGCCTGCTGCCCAATATTTTCTACAAATCAAGTTTCCACATGTAGAAAAGAAAAAAAAACACAAAGATGCAATTAGTCCTGCGATACAGGATTCAAAACAAAGTGGATCAGAGAAGGGGCTCATGGTTCTTTGTGGAGAGCTATCCAAATACCGTCCTAAACTTAATTATTCTTAAACCAAAAGCAGAGGAATTCGTGGTTGGGGGATGGCAGCCGCGAGCCAAAAACAGCCCGCCCCCCCCCCCCCCCTTGTTCACATGGGGTAGTTGAGCAGCACGTCCTGTTTAGCCAGCTCCAGCAACATGGGGTCGTCGAAGAACTTGCTGATGCTGACATCCTCACTCAGACCCTGAGGACGAGGGCAAGGCGAGTCAGGGTAGGCGGGTAAAAGGCCACGGAGACCGCGGAGGAGCGTCTCCACGGAGACCGCGGAGGAGCGTCTCCACGGAGACCGCGGAGGAGCCCCGTCCCACTCACCTTCCGCCGACGCGTCTTGATCATGAACTCCCTGGCAAGGTGGGGGGCCGGCTGCGGCTCCAGGGGACGGATCACGATGCTCTTGTCCAGCGGGTCTCCGGGGACAATCTAGTCAGACAGAAGACAGGTGTGCAGATGGAGGGAGAATGAGGGGGGGGGTGGGTGAAGGATGGGAGAGAGACAGATGAGAGACACAAACACACACACACACAGGAACAGGTCCCATGAGAAGCTCGGGTTCTGCTCGGGGGGGGGGGGGGGGGGGGGAACCAAGCATTCGACCTGCATCCTCGGCCGTTCGCTACTTGTTTCGTGCAGCTTGAAACTAATTGTGAAGGGAGACGACAAATCCCTCAATTAAGCAACTGGACAGAACGTCAATATGTGGGGGTGGGACAGGAAACTCTTTCACTAAAATGAAAATGCAGATATAAGGCAGGAATGGGTATGTGCGGGGGGAGGGGGGTTAAGTAATTAATATTGGGGAGGGGGGGGGGGGGGGGGTAACTCTATGGCCCAGTGATTTAACTGCCAAGTGCTTCAACAATCCAACAGTATCAATAAGAGAAAAGCCTGACATCAGCACGTCAGCAGATGCACCTACTCAGGTCCAGGTCTAGAAGAAACGATGACAGTTTGTTATATCTGATAGGCGCTTGACACTGAAAGCATCCTCATCTCGTTACTGAAGCCACTTAAATCTGGAGAGCTAAGGGGGGGGCAGCCAAATCCAAATACAGACCTCAGAAGTGAAGTTGCTGCATTAAGGCTTACCGAGATCACCTCACAATGTCTGCTCTTCTGAAGCTCACACGATTAAGGGAATGTGCCAGAGTTCTCGTTTCTCAGCGGGAAAAGGCATGCGAACAGGTGATTGGATGAGGGGGAAATCGGAGATCAGCCAGTGAGCACCTTTGCAGAGTCCAGTAAGGCTGCGTCGAGCTCAGACCCCCGGGGGTACATTTATGTCTATTTTGCAAATGTCACGCCTCTTAACAACCTCAAATTCCGCTAAGGGCCGCCATCGTCAAATAAAATGATTCATCTGTGACTACGCTGTAGGACACTAATATGAATAATCGACAATAACTTCAGCCTTACCAATTATTTTTGTCAAATTTTTAGATCTGTCCTTCCAACACCAGTATCAGACAAATATTCAACGCTACCCTTATATTTAAGAATTACAACAGAATTAGGATCTGAAATCTGTCATTTTTCATTCATGCCACACACACACACATCACAAACTTCAATTTCTCAAGCATAATTTTCTCCAGGGACATTTATCACATGCTGTTCGCAGGTCGATTTATCTATCAGCGAACTATTACATGTAATATGGTAACGCTTAAGGGGATCACCATGACAACAGGCCCTACCTGCCAGTGGTGAAAGACGGAGAGGGCAAAGGCCTGGCCCTGGGTGTGGGTGCGCAGATCCGTCTCGAAGCCAAAGGAATCGATGGCCGGGATGAAGGCCTTGATGGTGTAGAGAGGGGAGCCCGGAATGGGGGCGTCCTGAGTCACATGACCCCTATGGGGAAATGTCACGGTAGTCTGATGTGTACAGTGATAATTCTGCTCATCAAAATGTGCCATTTAGTCAGCGTATAAATGTGCACCCCAAACAGAAAATTAGGAGCCTTCAAAATACGATTATTGGGGGGGGGGCATAAGTACTTTTTTAGGGCCCGTAAGTCCTTGAAATTACCCCCCCCCCCCCTCTTTTATGGTGCCCCTAATAGGGAATTCAGTTCCAGCATAAATTATATAATTACAAAAAAAATTGCTTTCAGGTATCACAAAAAAAAGTGGCAGAATTATAGCAAATGCTACATTTTGGCCTCTCTTCATGGGGGGGGCCTCCTGAGGAGTTGGCCAAGATACAGACTCACCTCCTGCGGGCCAGCACTGTATATACCGCAGATACGCAGTCAGCAGGGGCCTGCACCTCTACAAAGTAATAGGGTTCCATCAACCTGGGAGTGGCCTGGACAGGAAACAGCCAATGGCAGAAGAGATTAGGCAACATGTGACATCCAATGTCAACTGGGTGGATAAGCAGCCAGCAGAACAAATGCATGGCATCTATTAAGGTTACCTGAGAGATCTATATAACGTGCAAAAAGAGATGGAGGCTCACCATGAGGAAAGCGGAGTAAACCACTCTGCGGGCCGTGGGGATGACCTGGCCGCCCCCGCGGTGTAGTGGTTCCTGAGCGATGACTGCGTCCAGGATCTTGAACTTCACATTGCGGATGGCTGTGGGTGGGAGTTTGGGGAGAAGAGTTTAAAAATCGGTTGAAGTAAAGAGGTGGGATGGTGAGTACTGAGAGGGCAGGGCACTGGTCGCTTACGCTCATCACACAGCGGACCCTCCCTGGTGCCCCACTGGAATCCCTGCACGATACTGTCCTTCACGGAGCCCAGAAGAGCCTTGTCCACCTGCCACCAAAACACACAAACGGCATTTAGTACCAGTGTGCACTGGTACTAACACAGGAGAAAAAGGTAATATTTCTCTCTCTTACCTGTAGATGTACATACTCATGGGACAAACCCTACACAACATTAATCTTTGCCCAATTTTTTATTTTTGGAATGGACACCATCTATAACATGAATATGTAATGGAACTGATTCAAATCTAATTTGACTGAACGTGACCAAGTTCCAGATCACAAAATGATTTGGCGACCCTCTAACTTCTGTCCATCTCCTACTGACAATCAGTCCATGTTTTTTTTTGTTGGTTAGTCATTTACAGCCACCTGCACCTCTGTACTCCACCATACAGAGGAATATGATCCACCGACATGGCTGACCATACCTTACTCTACAAAAACTCCACATTTTTTACAGCAGTTTCAGCAACCACAAAGTACAACACACCAAATCAGGGCATGAAAATAGCCTATGGATTATATCTTCAACTAGGTCGCATTCGGTACTATTAAAGATGGCGCCGTCAGCCCCAGGTGTCATTTGGACTCGCGCAAACACTGAGAACCCACGATGCTGAAAGTTGGACACAAGAGAGTCTAAAAACGGGAGATTCTGTAAAGTAAGATCCTGACCTCTGACGGCAGCGTGTCGTCCACCAGAATATTGGGCCCAGTGGTGTCTGGACCAAAGGCCCAAATCGATCGGGCAGCCAGCAGATCCCAGTCGTATTTTGTCTGGAAGAACTCCCCAAGCTTCTTCCTGGGTAAGGGACCGGCAGCTCACAACGAGGTCATTTGTAACGTCACTTTACGAAGCCTCGATCAATTACCATGTGGTATTTTTTGACCCCACTAGATGGTGCTCTCTGTTCCAAAAAGTGCTCAAAGCCTGCCCCGAAGCAAGCCAAGAGCGCCATCTAGTGGGGTCAGAAAATACAGCAAACGGTTCATGAGCCTTACTTTGGCCATCACTAGTAGATTGCACCACACCCACCTGTTCCACGTGATCTGCACCACTTCGTTTTCTATGTCCTCCGCCAGACCCTTCTCCAGAGGTTCTGCGATCATGGTGATCTTGTTCCTGTCCACGACAGGAGACGGGTCAGGCCAAGTCAGAGTACGGAGATGAGGAGATTCCAACGCCTGAGACCAACTCTGGAAAGCATCTCACAAAAAAAGCCTGTCTGCTAAAATCCTTAAGTTGATTTCTGGTATAAAAACGTCATCAGTAGCTAACAATTAAAACCACTTTTTCCAGACGGAACTCTTTGTAGAAGAAAGACCAGAAGACTGTAGAAATCAATAACATTGATGCAGGTCGATATTTCAACCATTTCGCTTTGTGGGAGTTTTGCAATGTTTCCCAGGGAGACACCAGCAGACAGGGAGGCAGAAAGGTGCGGCCCCTCACTTTTTGTTGGGTGTCTCAGCGAAACACTTCAGGGACGAGGTTTCCACGACTGTCTCACAAAACGTCACCACTGGGTCGGCCACCTGCAGAGAGGAGACCAGACAGAAAGCACCTAGCTGTGTACTTCAGACAAAAATAGATGGAATCGAATCAACACTGAATGAGCACACAACCCATGCAGGGTCCCCAAGACTAAATTTTTCACTTCTTCTGATCCCACCCACCGTCCTCGATTTTGACGTAAATGTGACATCGTGGGGTTAGCTAGCAGGACTAATTACGTAGTTACCGGCAGACTTTGCACTCCACCATGTATATCTTAACATAGTTCAAATTAATATGTGCATTTACAAATGGTGTAACTATGTTACGCTTGCCGTGTGCTTCACTAGCGCATAACCATGAGTATTGTGGCAATTGTTGGCTTCCCTGTCTGTGTCGCTGCTAATATTTAACCAATAGTGGCTGTTAATAAAGGGAACAGCTTCCATTTTAAAACAGCCGTCTATTAAAATGAGTCTCCCACTCGCCACAAAATGTTTATTTGTGCTTGGTATGTAGGTTTTGCGCATCAAAAACATTCTGCGCCCACCGAGGTTGTGGAGTGATATAGGATGAGCAAGGGGGGCTGCGTCGTTACGCGTATGGGACAGATCGTTGTCGTCGACGGGAACAATTTCGGGAGCTGCTGCTCGCTGACATGGTGGGGCTACGGGGGAGCGAGGAGGGAAAGTGCTCACCTTGATGTCGATCTCAGAGTACATCTTACGCAGGTCATGCATGACGCAGTCCAGGTAGAGCTCACCGGTGCCCAAGATGACGTGCTCACCTGACTCCTCCACCTAAGAGCGTCGAGGTGAGGAGAGAGCGCAGCCAGTCAAGAGCGGCTCTGCAACGATCGCGTGGATCAGCCTGGAACCAGGAACTTGGAAACTGACATGCCGAGGCGGAGCCCGTACCTTGGTGGTGAGGGAGGGGTAGCTCTTGTTGACCTTCCTCAGGCCGTCCAGCATCTTGGGAAGCTCAGAGGGGTTCACTGGCTCCACGGCGATCTTGATGACAGACGCCGTGTTGAACTTAAGAGGCCGGAAAATCTGTGCCTGGGGGAAGGGGACAGGGTGGGGAGGTGACGTCAAAATGGAGGGGGGGGGCTGTGGATCGGCCGGGAATCCCAGGCGGGGCGGCGCCTGCCAACCTCCTCGTTGCCACGCGGTTCTGTGATGGTGGCCGTCTTGACGATGGGCTGGTCACATCCCTCGATCAGAACCCAGTTTCCTGCCGGCACTCGATTCACTTCTATCTGGTACCTGGGTTCAAGAAGTAGGTAGGAAAAAGAGCCCCATTGTACAATCGGGGGTTTACGATAAGAGAAGCTGATTGGACGGCGTGCCGGCTGTTCCGGTTACCTGGCGACGGAGATCCAGAGGCGGCCCACGGTGCAGACCTGCGAGTCCTCCTCGTCCTCCAGGGTGTAGTTCTCCCCAAGGACCTTGACGGGCTGGCCGGCCTGGATGGTGCCACTCAAGACCCGGCCGAAGGCGTGGAACTGAACGCCGTCCTTGGTGCTGTACATCTTGGTTGTATGGCACATCAGGGGACCCTGGGGGTGGTGGGGGGGGGGTAGTTCACATTGACAGCCTGTATGATCCCTATTGCCCAACACGAGACCCGCATTGATATAATATGAATTACTCTGACCGCCCCCCCCCCCCCCCCCATGTCCACCCACATCAGGGTCGCACTCCAGCATGGCCTCCCCCAGGTCCGAGTCCAGGCCTCCCGTGTAGCTGTGTTCAATTTTGCTCCGGGCACCGGTTTGAGGAGAAGGGATGTGTTGTACACACATGTCCACAAAGCCTGTTTGAAAAAGGGGGGGGTCGTCAGTTCGTGACGACATAGATATTAGGACTTTAAACACCACTGAGGGGCTACTGTACCAAGAGCAGTATATCTCAGTGCATATGGACATTCCTAATTCATAAGCAAAGGGGTTTCCAAAAAAAACATTTCAGGAAATGGATGATTAAGGTTTGCTTCATCATTCTTGTAAAACATATTCTAATCACTTATTGAAGCATTAGTTTACCATTTTAGGCATTTTTAATAACAGACATTCAGCTTCCTTGTCATGTCTTCTGTTACGTGAGGCACTAGAGGGTACATAGTCCGAAACCCGGGTCAGGATGGAGCAGGGCCCCCATGTGGCCGGAACAGCAGCAAACGTACCTGTGAACTCGCCGAAAAAGCGGTTGGAGACGAGCCGCAGCAGCGGCCGGATGTTCAGTTTGAGCTCATCCTTCGTCAGGTGGATGCCCAGCTCGTCCAGCACCCGCGGTAGCGAAGTGTCCACGTCCCCCACCACCTGGGGGGGAGGGGCAGTAAAGATGACACATTCCGTGGGGCTCCTCCCGCAGAAATATCAGTCACCCAGACTGCCCTTTCGACGGACACCTTTGCGGGCTCACCTGGGATAGGATCTTGTAGAGGGGCTCCAGGACGAACTCTACGAAACTTCGCTGCGAGTTGCTGCTGGGAGCCTTTTTCGTGAACTTGCGCCTGGCGGGGGTCACAACTGAAATGTTACACTCGCACGCATACAAGGTGGATCAGTCAGACTCATTAGGTCTAACAAAATGAAGAGAGATTGTAAAACTGAACGGATTCTTACGTTTTAGGGTTGAAGTAAATGTCACCCCATAGACGTTTGGCGAACTCGTTGTAGTTAATGTCACCTGGAAAGTGATAGAGTGCCTATTAGTGACATGGCGGTTATAGCATGACAGTGGGGGGGGGGTGAATGGGGTGGGCAGCGAGCAGTCAGCAGGAGAAGCCGTCCCCACCGTGGGTGTCCGAGTAGATCTTGGCGAAGGAGCCCAGGGTGAAGCAGATGCTGTATTGCGAGCTGGCAAAGCAGACATTTCCCAGGAGTGGGGACACCACCACGCTCTCGTCCGTCGAGTATGTGCTGGGGGGGGGGGAGAGAGAGAACTGTCAGCTTGGCCCAGAAGCCCGAACAGGCTGGCGATGGGGGGGTGGGGGGGAGGTACCTGAGCATGCCGTTGACCTCGTCCACGATGTGCCGCAGCTTGTAATAGGCGTCAGTGGGTGGAAGCTTCAGCTCCAGGATCAGCCGGTCCACCTTGTTGATGCAGACGGTGATGGCCAGTCGCTCCTGCACGGCGTGCTTGATCAGCCGCTCCGTGTTCAGCATCACCTGTAGGGGGCGCGTGACACGTGCGAATGACCGGATGGTCTCCGGAATGCGGCTCAGAGACAGGAAGTCAGGTTACTGCGGCCGTCTAAGCAATATCGCATCACCATCCAGCCCTGGAGCAAGGCACATAACTGCCCCCCCCCCACCTGCATACACGTGTCCGTGTCTCACGATCAGGTGGAGTCCATGAAAACTATCCACGTTCCCTCCAAACACAGCGAAAAGGTCATTTGCACCAACAACTGCACACCCTGCTGACCATCACTTTTCACAATCAAAACTGAAGTGACACACTCGTGACCCAAGCGGCCCCCCCCTCCGCGAAGCAGAAACCTGGATCGCCACTCACGCCTTCTGCCGCGTCGATGAAGAGCACGACGCCGTCGGAGATCCGGATCCCAGAGGTCACCTCGTCTGAGAAGTTGACGTGTCCTGCAAAGGTGAACAAGACGTTAAATGCAAGCCCTGAGAAACAGGAGACCTTTGCGCGATGTAAGGACACGCTGCCAGGCTCCCCTCAGCCGCACCAGCCCCTGCATTCTGTACCTGGAGTGTCCATGATGTTGAAGAGGTAGGATTTACCCCTGGAGTCCGGCAATACCATGGTAACGGGGGTGCTCTTGATTCCCACCCCTCGCTGAACAAAAGACAACATTAATTCACACAGCACACACAACCTGTACACTATCAAGTAAAACACTCTGATTTGTACAAGGCTCACCTCCTGCTCAGTGAAGAGAATGTCCGTATAACGCAGCTAAAACAAAAGGTGAAATAGAAAAACGAAGTTTCACTAGAAACTCAAGCCGATCAGCAAAATCATTGAAAACGGGACGAAATGATGCAGCTTTTCAGAACGTGTTTGACGCGCGGTCGGGACACTCACATCCAAGTCGTCTCGCTTGCGGATCTCCGGGTGGGTCTGCTCGATCAGGCAATCCACAAAACAAGTCTACGGGGGAACAGGACACGTCAGTGCAGTTCGGGACTCGCGCGGCAAAGTGTGGGGAAGCCAGGCGGGCAAAAGCCCGAAAGCCGGCAGCGTCGACAGACTGGTCACCTTGCCGTGGTGCAAGTGACCGCAGAGAGTGACATTGCGGATCAGTTCGGGACTGTCCATCAGGTCTGCCAGGAATCTGCCGAACGGAGAGACAGGTGACACAGAGCTACAAAAGGGTACAAGTGCCAGGTAGCTAGGGGGAGCTTGGCTGAACTAGTGGCTAATGCACATATCAGTGGAGTAAAGGAAGAGGAACCATGTCTTTGGCACTCACTCCATTTCATAGACTGTAGCCGGCAGCTCCTGCTCCATCAGAGTGAACTGTTTGGTTTTGACAGGCTTGATGATGGGCTCTGAAAAGTGAGGAAACTTCACTCTTAAGTCACAGATCTGCACAATTTGTTCATCACGTTTGATCATCGGTATATCGCGTCTGACTGTTGATTGCGTGAGCTGACCTGTGAGGGGTTGTGTGTCCTCTTCTTGGACAATAGTCTCCACCTCTGGCCCATATACTTCTTCGGCTGTGGAGTAGTACTTCTTGTCCTCGTGCAGCACCACCTCCATCCCGGGAACATCCTCGTCAGCATCTCCCTGCTCATCGTCGTCATCCTCATCTGCCTAGAGACAAAACACATGTAAAATGTTACACAGTGGACTATAAGATAACATACCACGCGGAAGTAGCCAGCCATCGTGACACATAAACAGCATCCAAGAAAGTCATTAAAGTCGCGGGTCCGCCAAGATTTTTACCTCATCGGCATCGCGATCCTCGGCGTCCACATCATCATCTTCGTCTGAATCTAGCTCTGGCCCAATGTAATTTCCGAATTCGTCGTACAGGTCCGCCTCCATGATGGAAAAAAATCTGAAAATACAGCGATCTCTTTTACTGAAGCTCCATTTACAAATACAAGAATGAATTCACCGCATACTGAAAACTAAATGAATGCAAACGAATGGCTCCACTTTAAAGTCGGTCATGCAAAAATATTCTGTTCATTACGTCGTTTTAACTTAATAAACAATAATCTATGGCTTTATATCTGTACAACTTATCCGTCACATTTAGCTAATGTTAGATTGCTGGCTAATGTTATCCTCAATAAAAATGAATCGCAAAAATCAAAAGGCATTCAACAAATTGAACTTATATAGAAATACATACACCCAGCCTTCTCACCTGATTTTGATACTATCACTTCTTTGAAAACAACTCCGTAAAAAGGTGCGCGTATGTTATTACTCTATTCCAATAAAACAGACACTTTCCACTCTGTCTCAAGCCATGCACCGCAAGGACCCTTCATTCGGCAAACGCAAGTTGAGCGTCGACTGAGGGAGATTTTCGGTGTCCTATAGATTGCCTTTTCAAAAATAAGCTACATTATTTGATTTTACTTTTGAAATGATTTTTCAACAACCATAAAAGTTTTACATGATTATACTAGCAAGACGTTAAATGTGAATACATAGTTGAAATAAAAATAAAATTATCAGACTCGCTTTGATAGCAGGCTCATTTTTTGCCCTCCCTGTGATATTGCGCATGCGTATTCAAAACATTTGCGTAAAAGCGCGTTCCCTATGAAAACAGATTCGGAAGCGTAAACAGAGCTGCAATATTACAACCTGCGAATCAGCCACTGTGTGGCGCTACATTTTAGAAAAACGGAGACTGGAGAGACTCCGTAAAGGTGCCACTATTAATTGTAGGAAATTTCTTTTGTATTTTTTCTTGCTTACGACTGTTGTTAATTAGTTTTGAAAACGGCACCCTAACTTTCCCAAATTAAGGGAAGTATGTATTTTGACATATTGACGCATTATGATTTTTGTCAAAGCATTAGATTCCAGTTAGGCCTACGCTGAGGACAACACTTCTCTGTACAGTCGAGCTAATAAGTTTCTGCCACATAGAGGTGAAGTGTTGTACTCAACATAAATTGAAATCTACACAACTAACTACCCTAACTTCCTAGATTTATTTGTGATAATGTAAGAGAACGAATATAATTATATCTGGGTAGGTTTCAGTTTATAAAAAGGTGGTCTTTCTGTTTTCCACGAAAAAAAAAGCGATCAGGGTTTTTATTTTCACACGTGCTCTCCTGAAAGTGCTCTACTGCGTTTGTGGCTTTTCTCATTCAACGAATTAACCGAAATGTGTGCGACTGACGCATTTGAATTCCATTATACGTCATCCGTATTTTGTGGATTTGATGATATTGAATGTAGTGTGACAGAAAGATCTAATTATTCCTTATTAGTATGCCTGTCATTCATGAAATAGCCTCATTTAAATGCTGAAAGGAGATACAGGAATGCCGTAAATCAGAAATGCCGTCCATTTTAAAACTTTAATCAAACAGGCGATGCAAATGTCAAGTAACACCACCGGTAAAAGAGGAAACCTTCGTTTTTGTTGATGGCTTTGTATTCCTTTTGGTCATAATAAAATGCACAGATGTATTTTATTCTTGTACATTTTAAAACACGAATTGAATTAAACACGCTGAATTAAAAAAAAAACATTGACACAGAACAAGACACAGCACCTGAAGAAATTCGTGGTAATCCAGTTAATAAAATGCACAGAATAATAATAATAGAACACAGAAAATTTCTGCGTATTTTATGTCAGCATTTGATCTTGAGAAAAGAGATCGAGATAGTTTCTTTAATAAAAATCATAAACCTGACATGACCGACCGAAGACCCGCGATCTAATGTAAGGCAGCAGGTGGCGCTCATAGGTGCTATGAAAAGACAATTTGGTCGACAATCAGTAAAATACCAAATAAAATGTGAAATAATTACTTGTGATACAACAACAAAGTAATAATAATAATACAAAAACAACTAACAGAGATTCATAGATTCATGACGTCCAGAAATCACGAAGTTATATTTGTTTTGTTATTATTAAATTACGTTACATAATTACAAATAAAACTACAGTTAGGATAGTTAGCTGGTTAGATTTCAATTTCTATTCTTAATCATTCCAGTTCCAATTAATAGTCATTCCTAATGTAAGCAGTACACCACTAATGCTGTTATCTGATATCGCAGATTCAGACGTATGAGGTTGAACGTGGTTACCAACAGTATTCATGCTTTAATGACAAGATATCAGTCTTTGAAACTGAGGGCAGGATAAAAAATTATTTCAATCAGTTTGCTGGCTTTATGACACTGACTATGTAAAGAAGCCTAGATGTGTGGCACAAAATTTGTTTTCATCCAACAGAAACCAAGATTATATTGGGTTCTGACTCTATGAATTTTCATTTAGACACTGATAATTTCAGGCAACCATTTTTGTTGGTTGCGGGGGTTTATCAGCTAATCAGGTAGTGCTGTTTCATGGCAGATTTAGCTGGTCGCCTGAGTTATATACTTGTGCTTATTTTTTTGCTAGTTTCAGAAAAAAAGAGGTAAAACTTTGTACCTTCAAGGGTCTGCCATTTGTACCCTTAGCCTTAGGTAATTGTACCTTTTAAGGTAAAGAAATGGAATCTGAGGAACATTTCTGTACCATTGATGGTACATTAATGCTATTTGTACCTTTGGGGTGTTCCTCAGAGTCCATTTCTGTACCTTATAAGGTACAAATGCAAGGGTACATTTTTACTCTTTTCTTTCTAAGAGCTGTCTGCCACTCTGGCACAAATACATAATGCATTCTGTGAGTCAGGGAGGTGCGTCTGTCTGGGAGGTGCGTCTGTCTGGGAGGTGGCGTCTGTCAGGGAGGTGGCGTCTGTCAGGGAGGTGCGTCTGTCAGGGAGGTGCGTCTGTCTGGGAGGTGGCGTCTGTCAGGGAGGTGGCGTCTGTCAGGGAGGTGGCGTCTGTCAGGGAGGTGCGTCTGTCTGGGAGGTGCGTCTGTCTGGGTGAGTGCGTCTGTCAGGGAGAGTGCGTCTGTCAGGGAGGTGGCGTCTGTCAGGGAGGTGCGTCTGTCTGGGAGGTGCGTCTGTCAGGGAGGTGGCGTCTGTCTGGGAGGTGCGTCTGTCTGGGAGAGTGCGTCTGTCAGGGAGGTGGCGTCTGTCTGGGAGGTGCGTCTGTCAGGGAGGTGGCGTCTGTCTGGGAGGTGCGTCTGTCAGGGAGAGTGCGTCTGTCAGGGAGGTGGCGTCTGTCTGGGAGGTGCGTCTGTCAGGGAGGTGGCGTCTGTCTGGGAGGTGCGTCTGTCAGGGAGGTGCGTCTGTGCCAGTCAGTGACTGCGCACCATCCACTTGGCCCTCAAGCTTTATTTCTCCTCCACCAGCCTTCTCAGACGTGCCACCACATCCTCCCCACTGGCCCAGGGGACTACGGTAGCCTTGAAGTCGGCCTGCACCTCCATGATGAGCTTGTGCATGGGGTAATCGCGGCGGGCAAAGGCTGTGTCGCGGGGACCCAGGACCAGCGAGGGGCAAAAGTCGTTGGCCCCATCTCCGACGTAGAAGACATGTTGGTAGGGGCGTCCTCGCTCCCGGATCCGCCTGGCCAGGTGGTCTCGCACGATGACCTGCTTACACATGTTCTCCGGGCAGCGGGGACAGTTGTGGGCGTGGTAGGGCCCCAGGAGAAGGCGGCCGTCTTCGTTGAAGGATGCGGGATTGGTGAAGATCTTGAGGAAGAGCTGACGGGCACCTGCACGGCGGAGCCAGGTCTCGATGAAGAACATGTTGGCGTCAGACACCAGCACGATCTCGAAGTCTTGGGTACGGGTGTGCAGGTACTGGAAAAGGGTTAGGATGCCGGGCGAGGCGGGGATCTTCTCGATGACAGATCGGATGGCCTGTTCCGTCACACCCTGCTCCGCCATGTAGGCCAGCACCCGCTGCATGTACTCGTTGTAGTGCCCGGGCTGGTACGTATCTTTCAGCCAGCTAGGGAGCCTCTGGCCAGGAGCAGCCTGGACCACCACATCATCACTGCACTGATCCACGATGGTCTCGTCGAAGTCAAAAAATATCAGGAAGCGCTTGTCGGCGGGAGCGGCCATTTTGCCAGGCCGCCGGTTCAAGATTTCCACCTCGCCTGGGGGAGGGGGTGGGAGAAAGCAGCAGTTGAATACAGAGTCCCGCATGATTGGCCGCCTCTGTTCTTACTACACCGAGTGACGATGTGATTGGCTTTCCTTTCCCTTGTGTTTATTGGCCCCCTCTGTGGACACTCTCTGTGGGGAGGGGGGGGATACTGAGCCGGGGATTCTGGGAAAACAGCTCACAATAGTACTGAAATAACATGAAGAGAAGTTGAAGTGCAAGAAAGAGTGGAAATAGAATTTAAAAGATGAGAGACACAAGACAAGGACAAGAGTTAATTCTTCAAACAAAATTTCAAATAAAGCAAAACAGACACACACACACACAAGACCACATCAAGATCGATATAACCATAACCCAGTCCTCTTTATTTGCACTCTCCTGTGTTTGCACACATTTTCAAATGATTGTGGATCCATCATTTTACTGTCACTTGCTGTTTTTACACATCGCATAGTCCAATCGAAATGTTATCTCGTGCCAATGTATACTTGGTGTTGGATGGTACAACAAAAGAAGCCCCTGTGACTCGAAGCTATAACTCTATCCAAATTTCTCCATTCCATAATAGTAGGTCCCGTTTAATCGATATTCCACTGGAGTGGTTTTTTAACCGCCCCATCCACAAGGGGCTCTCTTCGTCACCGAATAAGGTCACTGTTCCAGTGAACTGTACCACGGTCTCACTGACGTCTATGTGCGATTTTAACTTCTACTGAATTACAGCTCACTCTCACGCATTCAGTTTGTGCTGCATAGACCTAAAACTAGAGATTCTTTAATATTTAATTCCAATATCAATATATGTTTTAGATATTCGTTACCGAGCACTACTTTGTCTATTAGTGGGACGTCTTACAGCACACTGGCATAGAATTTTAATTAAATAGTGGAAGTTACCACTTACCAGTTAACCAACTAGCGGAAATGTATGTTTTTTACTGGTTTATAAAAAAAAATACATTCGTGCATTTACCCTTATATAAATTTGCTTCGTTATATTAACGATTATTTGATTTTTGCCTTGTGTGAATATAGCCTGCCCCGGACCACAAATTATATAACAAATTGTATTAAGTGTTAATACAGCAATTTAATATTATGCAATCAGTCACAATGTTTTTCCCTAATAATTCATTTTTGCTACGGTCTCTGCGTCGCTCCGCACGGCGAATTTAATACAGATATATACACTTTTGGTAAACCTTATACAACAAGGCTTTTCATTTGGAAAAAAAATCAAAAACAATCAAATATTATCATTCAAAAATACAATGAACAAAAACATGTCCACAGCGCAATGTTACATACAGTGGCGAAGTATACATGATGACAGTGTCCCAGCCATTACGGTTACATGATTATGATACTAACCTTTAGTTTACTGTATCTGAAGTCCTCTGGACAATCTGTAACGAAAGACGAAGAAGGAAACGCAATTACGAAACGGAGAAGCGGTACATCCCAACAATGTCACAACACGGAAATTAAGTCCCAATCCGCACGCGATGAATTCGTCCATTTTCATATATTTCATTAAGGTAAGTCGGATATAACAAAACTGTTACGGAACAAAACTAATCTTAAAACTGTGTCTCTCTATTATACAAAAAAACTAAATGTATATGTTAAATAATGTTTCAAGGAACAACTGAACAAAAGGTGACTTGCTGTCACTTAAATCATCAAGCAAATATCCCTTTCCGACCGATTATTACGCAATGAAACAAAACAAGCGAGAAATCACCGCTGGAAAGTGAAATGCCGGCGGGAGAGATGCTGGAGGTGTCTGCACTTCGCGGTGATCCGACCCGGCGGGGCGACTCGCATCGCGTCCTATATCTCCGTTCGTGCGCAAAAACACCGGTCAGACTGTCATGATGCGGCGCGGTTTCCTCGCGTCCCGCGCCGCGGACATTCCTGCTCTCCGGAGGAAGCGCAGCGCTCCCGGCGCGTTTTATGGGCTGGGGGGTAGGTAGACGAGGGGGGGGGGGAGACGACCCGGGACGCCGGCCAATGATGAGCCGCCTACAAGGCTCTGTTAAAATACAGGGGGTGACGCACCTCTCCCCAAAGCGTCTCTCTCACTGCCGTTCCGCTTTACATTTAACGATTGAGAAAACGGTCCCTTTTGTTCACATGTATTGCTCATTTTGCTATGATGAAACCTTTTAAAGTTCATATAATGCGGTATAAAACTCCACCGTATGTTTCATTTTTATTCCTGTTTGGTTAATTGAAGGGGGCGGCATGGTGGTGCAGTGGTTAGCACTGTTGCCTCACACCACTAGGACCCGGGTTCAAGTCTCCGCCTGGGTCACATGTGTGTGGAGTTTGCATGTTCTCCCCATGTCGTCGTGGGGTTTCCTCCGGGTACTCCGGTTTCCCCCCCACAGTCCAAAAACTTGGAAGATGGATGGATGGATGGTTAATTGAAAGGAACCACAGGAACCACATTTTCCCTAGAATCCAACTGCATACATCCAAAACCGTAACTCTGGGTTGAGCATTCCACCCAGTTTAGGGAGTCCAGGGGGTTGTTTTTCCATTACTGGAGGTAATGAAAAATTATAAAAAATATTATTTATGCGGATGCAGGGCTGTACCTAGAATTTCTGAGCTCCCTAACAAAACGTGAACTTAGGCTGAGGAGGTGGATGGCACGCCCCCATAGGTTAAAATCCGCACTGTGTTGGTATCGTGTTCCCCGACCATGTAAGTTATGCATTGTTTTGTATCCACGCCCTCCTCATGCCCCGTGGCCTCCACTTTCTTGGCAGTGTGCACACTCTCCATGCCCATCAAGGCACCCCATCAGTCCACCAGCAGACAAGATGCTGCTTCCACAATGTTCAGGGGCCCAAAACCTTCCCTTCTCAGCTTCACACATCACCTCTAATAACACTTTGTACAGTAATTTCTTTCCCTTGGCGAATCCTCAGCTGGGAGGCTGTACTTACCAGACATTTTGCTCCTCTTGCACTGTGGCATTGGGCTCATGTCCATTTTGTTCCTCAGCCTGCTGTATGTGTGTGTGTGTGTGTGTGTGTGGGTGGGTGGATCCCTGCTTCCCCCTGGTACTGAAAAAGCAAGATCCCAACAGGCTATTTTCAGCTAGGAACAGCAGAGAGGCAGAAGGATCCACACTTCACCCACTCAATGTTAACAGACTGACCACCACCCCCCCCCAACGCACACAGACAGCGGTGACTCAGTCTTGCATTTTTCCCCAGTCAACCTGTACTTGCAGTAACATGGGGGAGGGGGGGTGTTTTTATAACACACCACATTAAAGTCCATAGAAATTTTGCAAGCAGCCTGACGACAGCAGCAGTGCGGGTACAGGATGGGTGGGTGGCCCACTTACTGCCTTTATCTCACCACGACCCCCCCTCCCTCCCCCATGTACACTGCTGACAAACAGGAGTCAGTCACTCTCCTCACATGTTAGGGGTAAACTCCGTTACCATAGAAACCCACTTCTGGACAGACTCTGCCCACAGCAGGTCTTCTAGTGTCAAATTCTTGATTGCATATTTCCTGTAATGCTGAGAAATCATCAGCATGTTAGGTGGAGCTGCTCTTCACACCTTCTAGAGCTTCCTGCACGCTGTGATGCTGTGAGCGACCCATGCAGATGTCAGCCGCACCACAGGGGCTCAGGCCCCAGGGAGAGCGCGGGTGTCGACATTCTCCTGGGACAATCACTCGTCTCGGTGTGGCTCGGGCGGTACCCGACTCACTCGGCGCTGCCACTGTGCCAACGGCTCCTGACCCAGTTAGAGAAAGAGCTTCCTGCTGAGATCCAGTCCCACAGGAAGACCTTAGGATAAAACCTTAATCTGCACCAGACATCTGAACGAGTCCCTCCAAGACAAAAGGCCAGGCACCTCCCCATGGCAAACCAAGCCCTGGGTGCAAGCGCTTGCCCCCGAGGCAGCAGCCCCAGCGATGACATCGCCCTCTCCCCCCCGAGTCTTCAACATCGCTGGTCTTATCTTTGTCTGACATGACGCAGCATGACACGCAGCGTGACACGCACCGCCCTGCGGCTCTGTGCCAGGCGCCTTCTCGAAAGCTAAGCCATGGCGTGTGAGGTGACACGATAACAGAGGGCGCATGGCACATGCGGCATGGCTGCAGTCGAAAACAGGAAAGAGGAGAGTGCGATCTCGCAGTAGACCAGTTTAATGTTCTCAGTACTGCATGTCGGAACGGGAGCACTAAGTTTCTCACAATTCAACCAGTGTTGTAAAAAAAAAAAAAAAAAAAAAAAAACAAAAATTAAAAAAATTATTTATATAGGTCCCCGAAAATTAAATTAGCTACTTCACCCAAACATCAATCCTGACTATGACAGGACACGCAGGCTAATGGACTAACGTACATTCAACGCTCCGGTCAACCTTAGTAACCGTGTCGTGACACAGCCGAGAGACGGAATCTGGCAGCCATGGGATCAGCAGGAGGACGCCGCAGGCGGCCATAAGGGGAGGGAATAGGGAAGAAGAGGCAGAACACAGTAGGGGTCATAATTATGGCTACTTGTTTTACTCTGAAAGTTAGCATAAAGTCTGTTAAATGCACATTATCAAAAAAGGCCCAGGGCGTCTGCTCCTGTGAGCACAGAACAGCCGCGAAGCTGCACGACAGGCACCAGACACTCACCAGAATAAAACACACAATGCTACATTAAGTGGTTAAAAATACATAAAAAGTAGATTGCTTTTTAAAACATCTTTAAAGAATAGAACTCAGTATTGTTTTTTTTTCTTTTCTTTGAACTAGCAATGATTTTAGTAGAAAGTGCATTTCTATATAACAAAGATAAAGGGAGAGTCATACAATAGAACAAAATAAAATAAAAAAAAAAAAACGTTAATAAATGGGAAACCAATATAAAGGTTGGAACAGCCCATGTTGTAATGGGGGGCAGGGGGCGGTGTCCAGCAAGGCAGGGAGGGGCTTGTGAAAGATTGCTTCAGAAGGTCTGAATGGGGAAAAGCACCATGAAGAGGACACCCCCCACTCTTCGGAGTCCTCCAGATCAGTACTGGCTGAGGATGCACTCCCAAGAGCTGCGCCATCTTCCTCACCAGCATTCCCTCATTTCCTCCTCTTCCTCCCTCCCTACTGCAGAGCCCCCCCCCCCCCCCCCCCTCCTGCAGTGGGACGCTTCGGATTCTGGGGAGGCGCTCTCCCGCCCTTCGCCACGTTTCATGTGCACAGCGGTAAAGTGCAGAGGGTTACACAGGGCAGGGAAGGTTCCAGAAGAGGCAACGGACGACGGCGGATCACAGCTGGCTCGGGGGGGGAATGTCCCGAAATCCTCTGGTTAACGTTCCTCTTCCTGGGATTTCTCCATCTCGGTTGGCTGCACAGGCTCACTGCCAGAGCTCGGTACACTGTCACACATGCAAACACCACTCACCAGCAAAGTGACTGAATGGACTCCTCTTCAATTCCTCGCAGACACAGTCATCACACGAGCGCTACACGTGATACGAACCTTTACTCTCTCACTCGTTATTTACCTCTCAGCCTTATCCACACCATGATAATATAAAAAAAAAAAAAAAAAGTTTTATAACAAAATGTTAAAAATTTTTAGAAAATGAGACTTGACCAACCATCCAACTGAGCCTGGAGGATCTCAAACGGATGCACAAGGGTTGGGCGTGAGCTCATAGGTGACAGCCGGGCTCGTGCTGAGGGGCCAGTGGGGGAGGAGATGAGCGTTCACCAGCTGTCAGGCACATGGGGAGGGGGGGGGACCACTTTGGAACATGTGTGTCCTGCAGATGTGGGATCAAAGCTCTCGGTGGATGGGGGACTGAAACACTCCTTCGAGGCTGGCAGCTAAGAAGGGTTTGGTGCGCTGGAAGTTGACTGGAGGTACCTGAGACTGATGGCTGCCTGTTGCCACGGCGATGGCCAATGGGGGGGTGGAGACGGGGTAAGGACACACACAGAAAAGCCACCCTACTCGCCATCTCAGTGTCGCTAAACCCTGCGTAATGGCAGCTCGTGGACAAGATGGAGAACAGAGACATTAAAAAGCCACTCACAGTGGGTTCTAGAAAGCCGGCTGCCCCAAAAAACGCGGCCAAGGACACGTTCGCCAACCGTCAAATCAAACTTATCTGCTTGCACGTTGCAAACAAAAAGACGTCCTTTGACTGTGTAGTTTGCTATGACCAATTTAGACATTTAAATTGGGCCCGTTAAATAAACCAGTTTAAAATCCACATTCTAATTCTGCAGTATTTGTTTGTGGATAATCGTTTGTTTTGTTGGGGGGGGGGGGGGGGGGTGGTTAACGGAACGATAAACATTCTCTTTTTGAAACACTGGATTTGTCCAAAGCAAGCTGGGAACCAGAGCAGGAGGAAAAGCACACACTGCATAGCCAGCAGGGACACCGCCGGGAAGGTAATCGCGTCTGTAGGCACTGGGCCTGATGCGTGAGGTTTGGAAGCAGTGACAGCACCGCTGGGAGGCCCGAGGGGGAGAGACGAGCTAACAGAACAGCCCCCGGGAGCCACGGCTGCAACTTCTTAATAGGAGATCGGGAAACCGGAGGAAAAAACAGCAGCGTTTCAGACCACGGGGGAGCCATGGCCCGGGCCCCTGGGCGCGCACGGGCCCCTGGGCTTTCTGGTGGCTCCCAGGCCATCTGGCAGTGAGGAAGCTGGGGCAGGAGGAGGGGGACGGGGGAGGGTCGGGAGCATCCTCCTGAACAATGTCAGTTCAAAACAGTCAGTCAAAATGTCAGGCGTCTGGAAAGCAGCAGCTTAAGGGGTTTTACAGTCAGAGCAGCCATTTGGGGAAGAGAAAAAAATTAAAGAAATAGGTCACTACCAAAGAGCACTAACCGGCCTATCAGAACGCGTGTGGCACTGTCCCTTAGGGGGCGCCACTGACACAGCCCTGATGGAGAAATCCATACTGAGAATCTGCGATATGACTGTCGCGTGTAACCGAGCCTGGGAGATGCCAACCCCCCCCAAAGAAATGAAATCCGAAAGGCCCTAAGACATTGGATCTGACCCCCGTGGGCCCTGCTGTCTGCTTCTGGCTCTGCCCACATCTGACCACCAAAGACAAGCACACAAGGGGGGGAAAAAAAAACACTGAGACATGGGAGTCAACAAAGGAATGCTGAAGAATGGAACGCGTGACCCCCCCCCCGACACTGCCTTGGCCACGTGGGAGGTTAACGAGCTTGATGACAAGAAGCCGCTGCTTGATGGACAACCCTGACACACAGACACAGAGTCCTGAAGCAGACCGCTGGGTGCCATCTGCCCCGTGGGGCCAAGAGCCTACAGTCGGGGGGGGGGCTGGCCTCTCATACACACATACACACTCACAGTCAAACAGAAACAGGTGGCACTGGAAGCGGGCAGCCCCCATCGGCACCCTGTTCGTCTCTCCCCAAAGTCTAGGGAGGCGGTGAGACGTGGGCCAGCTGGCGAGGCAGGAGAGCGGACCGGTGGTCGCCGTGCGAGTCCCTCCTTCCGGCAGCGGCACTCAGTGGTGTGGGGGGGCACCCGTGCCCTTGTCGGGAGGCGTCATGTGCCGCATGTAGCCGTCCTCATGGCCGCGGTGGTTGAGCGGCTCGCTCTTGAAGAGAGCCGGGGGTGGCGGCAGGTGCGAGACAGGTGGCACCGGCAGGTGGTGGTGGGACGGATGCGGGGCGTGGTGGTGCTGGTGGTGGGAGGGGTG
Source organism: Brienomyrus brachyistius (assembly GCF_023856365.1). Classification (NCBI taxonomy): domain Eukaryota; kingdom Metazoa; phylum Chordata; class Actinopteri; order Osteoglossiformes; family Mormyridae; genus Brienomyrus; species Brienomyrus brachyistius. Next base: position 44,153,888 of record NC_064533.1, on the reverse strand, counting down.
CGAGTGCAGGTGCAGCTGTGTGAAGGTGTGGCCCACCGGCCGGCTGGGGGGGAGGGGCCCACCTGAGGGGCTGAGGCCGAGGGGCGAGGCGGGGACGGGGGCGCCAGGGACCTGGGGGCTGACGGAGGGCACCGGGGCTGGGCCGGACGAGGAGGGGGCTGGGAGGTGCAGAGATAGGGGGAGGCCGGTGGGCTGCAGGTTGACGGGGCTGGTGACCCGGAAGCACTTCTCCTTGTGGGCCTTGAGCATGTTGGAGAAGCGGAAGCGCTGGCCACACACCTCACAGGGGTACGGCTTCTCGCCCGTGTGAGTCCGCCGGTGCCGCTTCATGTTGGGCCGGCTGGTGAAGCTCTTACCGCAGATCTCGCAGATGAACGGCTTCTCGCCTGCAGCCAGCGGGGGGAAGAGGGCGACACCTTTATCAGAATCTGGGGCTGGCTGAAAAACACTACCCGAGTGGCCCAGAGCGGACCCAGACCGTGGATGGCGTCGCGTGCCAGCATGTAGCGGTTAGCATGCGGGATGCAGGCAGCGTGCATTATTAAAGGGCACGGGTGGGGCACGGGCGTTTCCACGGCCACGGCGGGGCTAAATCCGTCCGCAGGAAAGGCGGGGGAAGCGTAATTACACCCCCGACGAAAAAAAATCAGAGGCACGGAAAAAAAAGCACACCCACAGTATAAAGAAAAGGAAAAAAACACACGGAGGTTCCCTTCAATTAACAGAGAGTAGGCCGGGATTTGAGCAGTGGCCTTTCAGGACGGCCCGGCCCAGACTCCGCTGCGGCGCCACCCTGTCATCACACGGACCGACCTGCCATGAGCTCCAGGCCCAGACACGTGCGCTGACTCCGGCTGACTTGACTAGCCCACGGTGACCCAGTGACCCTCCTTTCCGTTCTGCAGCCGATTACCACACGACTGGCCCGATTAGCGACCTGCTTCACACCTTAGATCAGCGTAGCAGAATCCCGACCCACCGGTGGGGACGTCATGTGGCTAGACTCACCCGTGTGGGTCTTCATGTGCTCGTCGAAGTACTGCTTCATGTTGAAGTCCTTGCCACACCACTGGCACATGAACTGCTTGTGTCCGATGTGGATGCTCATGTGGGACCGCAGCTGGTACTTATACTGGAACCTCTCATCGCAGTTCTGGAGGGTGGGGGGGGACACAGAGTGTCAGGAACCCCACTAAGCTGAGCCGACAGTAACCTTCGACTGCTGGATTGAGCACCATTATACCTTCTGGATCCCTCCTGCATTCTTGCACCGGTGTGTTGGCATAGGGTTAAAAAAAATTCAGATATCCTCAGAAGACTCATATATGGAACAGAAACTTCCCAGCTGGGCCTGGGGGGCGTGCTCAGTGGGCAGGGGTGGGACTGGCACATTTTTATTACGCCTCAGGGATGGCGGCGGAACACCAGTCCAAATCCGGAGCCTGTTATTAGTGCTCTATTTCTAGGGCCCGGGATGCCTGCCCCAAAGCCCGCACACTCAGCAATGGAGCTCAGGCAGAACCTGCCCCCACCTCCCACCCTGCCCACCATCTCCCACCCCTTCCCAGCCACAACGCCAGAATCTGGGATTGGGGCTTTTCCTATCCGAGAGGAGTCTCCTAACCATCCTATAATATTCGGACTGGACCGCTGTTCAAATAATCCCAGTTTGGTGGCCCGAATTAGTAGGGCAATCCGGCCCACCACCAGACCTATTTACCCAGAAGGACACAGTGTGCGCCTTTGTGTTTTGGCCTGATGCTGCGGGGCCACCCACCCAGTGGGGTCCTGCCATGCTCCTACACAGGGAAATATTTATCGCGCCGCATTCTGTCTGAGAACACCACTTCAACCAGTATTCCGAAGAGTATCCGGCCCCCGCGCCCCAACATAAACGTCATAAGGGGTGCACTGGGAGGAAGGACCCTGTGCATCACATCTACAGAGGGCGTCCAGGAAAACCCTAATTCCAGCACTAGTGAGGCCTTACAACATTCACCCTCCGGGATATAACGGAATGCCAAAACAAGGGGGTCAGCTGGTCCCGTGATGTTTCATACTCGCCCCGTGTTCCGGGACCCTGAAACATCAGAGTACGCAGAAACCTGGAAGAACTTACTCAGCTGAGACACACACTGAGTGAGGCTAAACGGCCGAATCATTATTTACGTTTATGCCATCCGGAGCAATCTATCAGCGAGAACTAAACAGAAGGCAGCGTCCTGCAGCTACTGGGCTGGACAGCATTCCCACTCGCTTCCCATTGTTAAATAATTCCACAGTTTTCCAGACCGTGCCAAGGGGGGGGTGACGGTAAGAGTTGTCGGGAAGGGTGCTGGAACCGGCAGTTTGCTAAGTGGACGCCGCCCCCCCCCCCCCCCCCAAAAGATGCCACTCTGGGCTTTTCCCCTTCTTTCCCTTCCCAGGATTTGCAACTGACTTTGCATTTTGGAGCCATGGGGTGGGGGGGGTGGCAAAGGCCGTTGGCCGGGAGGGGGCCCTTTTTTCAGTCTGGGTAATTAAAGCACTCCTGCCTACATCAGAACTTCTTGCTGCAGATTAATCAAGCGCACACCCCACAGACACACCCCCACTCCTTGGTTTGGGACGCGGCTCTTCAATGTTTGCCCAGTGCACACACTGGCACTGACAGCTCACCTCGGTGACTTCATCAGAAACATTTATAAGTAAATTCAGACGTTAGAACATACAGTACGCCAATTTGTTGTAAAAGTCTGGAAACACGGAGGTATTTTCACACTTTTTTCTGTACTTGTCAAGATTTGGAAAACACAAAAATTCCATTCTTTCGCAACCCTGGATTAAGGGCCTTGTTCATGGGCACAACAGTGATATGACCAGAGGTGCATAATTCAGGTCCAGAAAGTACAAATTCATACAAAGATTTTGATTCAACCAACCAATTGAGTACAAAGAGTCACATTCACAGATTACACTCAAGCATTTGCTTGAAGGCAAATCTTGGTCTGGGATTTTACTTTCTGGATCTGAACTATCCCCTTCTAGATGTGACAATACTGCTGGCCAGGGGATTTGAACCAGCGACCTTCTACAAATGGTCACAAATCCCTAAACTACTAAGCTACGCATCAGCCCACGAAGGAATTCTGCCAAGTCAAGCCTCTACACTTAACCAGTGGCAAGCTACTAGAGTTGTAATACCTGTTCAAGGCAACCTTATATCAAACAAGCATGTCATTTTTAAATAGTCACAGAAGAGATTTCACTGTACTGCCCAGAGATAATCAGTAGCAGCAGGTCTGCGAAGCCACAGTATAATTGCTTTAATCTCACTTCACACACTGTGTGTCACTGAGGGCAGTGCTTCTCAACCTAGTCCTCGAGGACCCCGGAGAGTCCACATTTTTGCTCCCTCTCAGCTCCCAGCCAATCAAGAACACGCAATACAGGATATGTTGGAATCTGGGAGGGAGCAAAAATGTGGACTCCTATTACCCAGCAAAGTAACATTTTTAACATTTTTAAAGTTACACATTCTGATCTTGACAATGGTGCTGCTCTCACCTCACAGCGGAATGGCTTCTCCCCCGAATGCTGCAGAGAGTGCACCTTCAGGGACATGCTGCGCTTAAACGACTTCCCACATGTTTCACAGGTGAACGGCATGTCCTTGGTGTGGGCTGCGTGGGGAACAGAGCGGGAGAGAACGTGAAGCAAGAGGGAGAACCGAGAGGCACATGCAACCCAGGCCCATCTGTCAGAACATGGACAGACGGTGAGTCTCTCTCGCACAGGGTTAGGGGGGTGAGGGGTTACATACCGACCATGTGCTTGCGCACGTGAGCCATGGTGTAGAACTTCTTCTCGCATATCTCACAGGCAAACTTCTTCTCCGCGTAGCCATGCACGATCTTGATGTGCTCGTGCAGGGACCACAACTTCTTGAAGGACTTGTTGCAGGACACACACTGCGCATTGAGAGAGACGCGTACACACACACGTGGAAGTGAGATTCCCAGAGCTTCCCCAGCAACAGTGACCATGGCAACAGCGATGCTCCTGGTCATTTCAATAACCGGACCCCTTGGCTAGGGCTGGATTTTGACAACGGGCACTGTGTCAATAATGTCAATCTGTGCCATAGCCGTTACTAAACAAAGCTGAGAACACCCACATGTCCTGACCTGGCAAAACTACAAACAAGACTAGACAGATCACGCTTAGCTCAAGCAGTAATATGCAGGCAAGCTGCTGCGCTTCGAATTCTGTTCCTGCAGTGCCCTCTCCTGGCCAGGATGAGTACACCTAGTAACCTTTGCACCTTTGTGTAAATGCATCATTTCTTACTTTATCTTCCATTAAATCTGTTAGGCATTGACCAGTCACAGTGGACCCTTAAAGTACAAGGGATGGAGGTCTCATTTGGGGAACATCAGAAGGCAGTGACGATGAGGCAGGACCACCGTACCTGGATGTTCTTCTCGCAGTCTGTCTGTTGATGCAAAGCCAGTTCACTCTCCAGCACAAACTTCTTGCCGCACTTGTCGCAGATCTGCATGCGCCGGTGCGTGACATTCATGTGCTTCTCGAGGTACCAGCGGGTATTGAAGACGCGCGGGCACTTCTCACACGCCAGGGTCTCCCGCTCATCGCCCCCCGTCTTGGCTGCGGGCCCCGTTGCGTCCGAAGGTGTGGGCCTCGAGACGGCCGCCTTGGGCTCCCGGGCCGGACGCGATTTCCGCTTGGGCTGCTCCGCACAGCGCCGTCTCCCCCTTGTGGTCACACCTGGCGCTGTGGCACTGGCAGCCGCCATGGTGGTCCGCCGGGTCGTGCGCTGTGGCGGTGTGGGGCTGGTGTCGCTGCTCACTTCGCTCCGCTGGGATTTCTTGGCTCTTGTTCTTCGGCCTTCCCTTTCCTCTTCCTCATCCTCTTCATCATCGTCGTCCTCTTCTTCTGGTTCTTCCTCATCCTCTTCATCTTCCTCCTCCTCCATGCTTTCCTCTTCCTCCTCTTCCTCGCTCCCGGATTTGACCCTGCCAGACGTGTCTGTAGAGGCCGGGGGTGAAGGCTGCTTATTATCGCCCTTGGACACGTTGAGGGTCTGGTTGTTCAAATTGACCTCTACGATGATCTGCTCCCGTTTAAAAGACTCCGTCACCTCTTCATCACCCTCTTCCTCCTCGTCATCTTCCTCAGAGCCATCCGAGTCATCGGATGTCTCCACTCCAGCTTGTTGGGCCGCAGGGGCCCCTGGCGTACCCGAATCCAACCCTGGGGTCCCCGCCTCCCTGTAATACTGCTGCTGCTGTGGCTGATGGGGGTTCACTTGCCCAGGAACTGCATCCCCCAGGAGCCCCTTGGCTCCCATCTTGTTGTCCACCAGCACGGAATATGGCTTACCGCCCCCCTCCCGCTTAAACAACTTCCCAGAAAGGTCCAGGTCCGGGGGCTGGTAGTACGTCTGGGACGTGTGTGTTCTGCGCCCATCATCCTGGGCCATACCTCCTGAACTTGGGACTGACACCTCCTCCTTGAAGCTCTGGCAAGATTTCATTGGAGCCTCAGGTGTGTAAGGTTGGGGAGGGGGTGGGGGGGGGGGGAGGGGGTGGGGGGCGGGAACAGGAAGGGGAGGGGGAGGGGGGGGCGTAGGAGGGGAAGTGAAGGAGGGGCGGTCCGCCCGCGCTCGTCCCTCTCACTACTGTTCTTGCAAAATCTGATCAACAGAGGCGGGGGGAGGGGGGGTCACACCAACCCCTGACCCCTCCCCAAAAGAGGTGGCCGACGGAACAGGAAGCACTATTCCGACCTAAAAGTGCACAGGCTCCCGCAGAACGACGAGCAGAATTCAAACAGTATCTGTAATAGTAGGAGCAGACAAAAATGAATGAAAAAAGGTGAGAAGCACACGCACGCCCTGCCCCTCTATCTGGGCATCGCCACCTCCGAGTGTGATGACGACAGGCACGGGCAGCGTGTGGCCAAGGCTTCTCAGCGGCGCTTCTCCTCCCAGCGGGAAGATGGTGAGGGCATGGCCCGGTCAGTGGCCCGTCCCACGGATCTCAACGCAGGGCGGGGGAGCGGGTGAACCCGTCCAGCCTGTTCGGGCAGCCACCGGTGATCCGGAGTCTGTGGACAGAAAGGGGGGGGGGGGGGGGGACGATATGAGAGACTGATGAGAGTGAGAGTGCGAATGTGTGTGCACCCACGCCCCAACAGCGCTCTCCAACAGCGCGGGCGGCAGCCTGAAGCGAAACCTGAGGTTGGCAAGGTGCTCAGATGGAAATCTCCACCACGTGCCTCGCCACAGCCGCCCTCCGTTCCCATCCGCGTCACTGCGCTCGCTAAGAACGGCAGAAAAACCACACACGGTGTAGCGGGGCCGGGTGGCTCACTCTGCCGGCGACGTCCCAATAATGCGAGCGTCAACCTGGCGGCGGGGTGAAGGCGGCCATAGATGTACCCCCAACACGGCAAATGCACAAGACTATGACCTTTGACCTCTGAGGCAGAAGCTGAGCGGGGCCTCCTGTTACTCCCACGGAGCACAGGAAACTGTGCGGCATTCGAAATTGTACTGTAACCACGGAGCTCGGCACAACAGACCCATTCATTCAAATTTCAGCATGAAATTCGCACAGAAAACGTCTGGAAGGGGACAGTGTTAAGACAAATATTTCAGATTACTTTCTCGCTCATATAATCATATCTGGTTGCTCTCAGGAAACTGAGCAGAATAGTACATTATTTCTACCACATACTTATTCAGACACAGGACAATTTATTGGTGATTTCCCACATAAAGAAGATCAACCGTCTTGGAGTGTGTCAACACTCTTCATCGGTGACTGCGGTCCACACATACCAGAGGCTCCACCACGGTCGTTCGATTCTGCTGCACACCTAGTTCCTCGGAGAGCCAAGGGAGAGCATCTGTAGGATCCCTGCTGTCCCTCCCACTGATTAAAGGATGACGCTCACGTGAGGCAGTCCACCGAAACGCCGCGTGATGCGACTCTTTCTTCTGAACACCGAAGCAGCTCACCACCGAACTGACGTTGACACTGATGTCTGGCATTTATCGGGGAGGGGACAATGAGGGAGGACACGAGGCGTTGCTCATTCTCTTGCTAGACCCCCCCCGGCAACCTGTGACCTAGGGGTGACCCCAAAACCAGGTGAAGGTGCTGACTCAACGTGGAAATGGGGCGGGTTTTGGTTATTAACGGTCCAAATGAAGAAGGGAGAAAATGAAAAACACGTTTAACCGACGCCACCAATGAAGGGGCCGATCAAGACATGGGGCCCGGCTGTCATGTCACCTAACGAACAAAACAGGAAACCAGACGCAAAGCACAGTAATAAAATCACTACCTTTATGTTCAAATGCACTCCCTGCTTTATCACTTTTAACAATAAACGTGATAATGATATGACAAGACATGACACTGGAGTCAATTTTCTGAATCTGCAGTGCTGCCCAGGACAAAGCTCTTAGGAAAATGACACAATCGTTCAGTGTTACTACAGTGGAGGTGGGGACTCTTGTAAGGTTCAGCTTAAAACCAGATTTCACTACCATCTAGCCGGAGGGGTGAAGGCAGTAACCTGGACCACTGAGAAATTACAGCCCCGGGACACGATACAGAAAAGTCAGGGAAAATCATGCCTTGTCTGGGTGGATGATGCTCTTCCATGGTCATCAGACACCCCCGTCTGTATCGACGTGCCCCCCCCCCCACCCACCCCCGAGTGGGCCCGGTGGACAGGCCCCCCCTATTCCTCCCTTGCTTTTGCACTTGGCGCTGGTGTTTCTGGACAAGATGGCTGCACGCCGAACCCTGGTTGGGGGAGGGTGTAACAGCTGGGTTTGGGTCCCCGTCTGGAGAGGGCAGTGAAAATGTGACCCATCGGTTCAGCCTAACCCGGTTCCAATCTACCATTATGACCCATACAGCTGTAGTTAAAGCTCACGATCCTCGTCCCGTCTCTTCAGATCCAGTTTGCTCTCACCTCCTGCTTTCCCGAGCGCTTCTATGCTGGCGAACTGCCCTTGTGCGAGACTGATGGTGACAGAAGTGTGAAATCACAGCGGGGTTCAAGTCTTCCTGGAGCATCATCAAAGTTTTTAATACTCGTTCCCATACACACACTCCTCTCGGTTGAACCCACACCCCCCCCCCCCCAAACCGAACCCCCCACCCCGGACGCCGGTTTCACTCTTGTAAACAGGCCGTTGGAAGCTCACCGCAGGAGTTACTCGAGGAGCTGCGGTAAAATGCCATGAGAGTAATTCTGAGAGAAACCTGTGGTTGGGTTCCTCTGACAGCGGCAAACGGCCGGAGGTGTAAGAGACGAGCCTGAGAACATCACCCCCCCCCCCCCACCCACAAGCCGATCGATTAGCAAAGGACAGAGCATGGAGGTGCACAAGCCAGAAAAACACCCACAAAATCATCAACAACAACATCTACTCTACTGGTACAGAGGTCATAAACTCAAGATGGGTTTGGGTGGAGGGTGAGGCATGATTTCTGTTTCATAGCGGCAATGAAACAAGAAGGTTCTGGTTGGTGCTCCAATCCTAACCCTCCCTTACCAGCCCCTTGAAAATAGAGGCTCACAGGGAACAGGCCTCACTGGACCATCCAAAGTTGTCACAGGTGTCCTTCCCACACAATGCTGGTCTGGGAAGGGGCATCCAGCTTGGAACTGTCATCCATCCAGACAGACAGACAGACAGACACGCGGTGATTCATCTCGTGTGTCCGTCTGCAAGTGGCCTTGCTTCTGCTTGTGGCGCACGTCTCGTGACACGTGGGCATGAGATGTGAAAGTAGCCCTCTCTGCGGGACAGGAAGACCGGCTGTGCACGCAAGCCATATCTAGGTGCGGATGAGACTTGCACGGGGGCCAACGAGACACTCGCTGAACTATGCAGGGCTACTCTGGCCGACCTGGCTTTCGCTGCCCATGATTAAGACGTGACCAGAGATGGGTGGTTCAGGTCCAGAGAGTAAAAGTTCAGACGAAGATCTGAATGAATCCTCAACCGGTTGGTTGAAACAAAATCTTGGTCTGGACCAGAATTACTCACCTCTGGACGTGATCCCACCCCCCCACGAAGCCTTTCTCCAGTGTCAGAGGGAGACGTTGTCAAAGCCTTCAGAGAGACCATCTCTTGCACAGGAAGTCTGCTCGCCGAGCGCTGTACGTGTATATCCGCTAAGCCCAGAAAGAGCGGTGTGAGCATCTCAGATGCATTTCAGTTATGTGTGCACCCCAACCGACTTCCCGGGTGCCGCGCTCTGTGAAACATCCTTTCACAACGGCAATGTATCTCCCTGTCAGGTGCCGTTCAGGTGGTTTGGAAATGTCATCAACTTTGTAAGGTCCCCCATCTGCCAATTAGCAACTAACACTTCTATCAGTTATGATGCTTTGTCAATACAAATATTCAGCTGGTTTTGAAAAGCGACCCTCACAGTGAAAAGCATTGCGGTCGTGATTTGACACATGGCGTTACAGGACATGTGCTGAGGACATCAGACACATAGCAGGAGCAGCTTTCATATATCCAAAAAATATCATGTCCTCTTTGCCAATTAAGGATGAGGTGACCCAATTTTCAGACCCTGGAAAAAAACCCCCAAGTGCGCTGTTAGATGCCACTGTACTGCTCTATCCAGGAAACCCATCTGATAGTTCATAACTTACTGGTGTGAAACACTATAGGACCAAGAAGGGGTTCAAATGAGAAGGAGGGGAAGAAAGCCCAGAATGTCAGGAATGTCGTTGCATCTGGCAAAACGACATGTTCTCCTCAGAGCTACCTTGCTGTGGACGGGAAGCAGCAACCGAACTGCATCGAGCCAGTCTTAAACCCGCTAAAATCTGCTTACAGGAGAACCAACACACCAAGCACTCACAAACAGAGCAACAATCGCCACAGCTCAGATAGCACCATCTTTTTAAAAATTTTACTCAACTAACGAGGAAGCCTGACTGCTAATAAATTCTATACCCAAACAAAATGTAAAAAAACAATATATATATATATATAACCTTTGTCCCTGGGAGACCAGCCAGATTAACCAGAGGGATCCTACAAAACAAAGTTCTCCACTATGTGGACCATCCAACAGAGGCTGGGAATGCAGACGCACTGGCCTACCATCAACCAAAGTCATTTCTGGACCAGTTCAGCAAAAAAAAAAAAAAAAAAAAAAACGCTGGGCACCTAATATCCGAAATGGGGACAAACAGAAGCCGGACTCCCTTCAGGAAAATAAAATTCTAAACGTGCGATCAAAGCCAATGACCCTGCGGGACAAGCTGTGTGATCGCATTCACAGCTTCGAAAGTTCAACATGGTCATACTATAGAAATATGACAGCTATAGAAGAGCCACAGAAAGATCAATTTTGGAAAAATGCCACCCAGCAAAACTCACAACAACCAGGTCCCGTTCACTCACACAAACCTCGATGGGACCCCGCCACTCAAGCCGTGCTTCACGCCCCAAATCACACCACTAACTGTCGGAGAATTGCTGAATTAGTTGGAATGCACCCCCCCTCCCCCCACCGTCAAACGCTCAAAGGTGTGACTCATCTCGAACTTCGCAAGCAGCACACACGCTATGCTTTGATGTGGAAGGACAGACATTTCATCTCCTCGTCAGTTCATGTTATTAGTAATTAAGCGATTAATGTGGCCTACGTTCAGGTGAACGGCACCCCCGATATCATCTTTCAGGATAGACTGAAGGAATTAACTAAATAAATACACAGTGATGTATTTACCAGTAAAATGTGCTTTCTTTAAGATTTGCAAAGGTAATAAATGGCTGTATTTTGCTGATAACTACCACCACACTTCCACCAACACAGAATGTCTACTGCAGTCTCATAAAACGACTAAAAGAGAGGCAACAAATCATTCAAAGCAGCTAGCGGCAATGGCACTAATTACACAAAAATAATTACGTAATAAAAAAAGACGCACAAAATAAATCAGGCATTCACTGGCAACTAGAAAACATATATAAAAATGGATATTATTCGCTTGACATGATGAAAATAGGCTCCCTTCCCTAGTGCGAATGCCACCACTATCAGCTTCAGGCTAATACTGTACCATGCATTGCTGCTCATTTTGACAAACAGTTAAGGAACACATCAAATCAGAGAACATTCATTCATTCATTCATTCATTCATTCCTCACCTTTACAGCTTGTTGTATACAAGGTTATGGGGGTCTGGAGCCTATCCTGATAACTATGGCTGCAAGGCAGGGAATATCCCAGGACGGGGCAAATCAGAGGGCAAAAAAGGTCAAAAATCATGACTTCCATATCTTTGCAGAGAATTTCAAAACCAGGATGCCTTAACTGTCATTTCTAGGAGTATAATCATGAGTGATACTCAAAGTGCTTACATATACACTCAGGCCTATACAAAACACCATCTATGTCCAGGCCAGCTTCAGCAGGATCAATGTGCATGTTACAGAGGACAGCTCAGGGGGTCTAAGACCGGCCTTGAATCCTGCCCCAGGTGTGTGTGTGTGTGTGTGTGCGCGTGTGTGTGGAGTTTACACGTTTTCCCACCTTCCCATGACGTTCCCAAAGCTTCCAATATGCTTGCACAAGGCACTGCAATAACCCAATACCTCACATTCGATCATCTCCGTCCCAACCTCAGCATGCTGGAATGGATCCGGATGGCCGCAATCCCGACCAAATAAACCCGGTCTGAAAATGGATTCTACGATCACACTGACAGAGCCATGCCAACGTGGGTCACCATGGCAGCTGAGAAGGCTGTGGTATAGCATGCTCATTTTCCCCATACCCGCGAATAAGATTCCTTGCAGACACATGCTCAGCCACATCCCGACTTTTTGCTGCTGGCTGCACATGTGTTGCTGCTGCAAACTCTGAAAAACCCTCTCTCTCTCTCTTTTTTTATCCTTTACAGCGTGGCACAGACCCACTGCAAATCACCTTATTCAAGTGTATTACCTGTCATACGACTAAAGAAGCATGTTTCCTTGTTTGCTTATTAAATGCATGCCATAATACATTTCAACAGAAGAGCCGTTTCCGTGCAGAAATCTTTTAATAGCACTAAAACTGAATAATGGAGAAAAAGATTGTTTTAATGCAAAGTATCTGCACTAAATCCATATTTAATCCCCTTTCCCAGCAAGGAGAAAACTGCAGGAGAATTTTCCCTAACCAACAAAACTTTGCAAGTGCAAAAAGTGCAAGTGACAAACACAGCAATGAAACTATGTAGTGTTTACATTAACGCCTTGAACAGAAACAAGTGCAAATATGCTACAATAGACCAGAATTCTGAAAAGAAGGGCGCTCATGATGTACTCTCCAATACCAGGCAAATGCAGACCCTTGAGTACTAAGGAAACACAGCCATACACCAGCCAGACTGCTGCAAACCGTCAAGGTACAAGGCCTGTACCAATTCAAAGAGAAAGTGGCAGGAACGCTGAGAGTGACATAACGTCACCCAATGGAGGCCCACACTTAGAGCAAACAGATAGCAGTGCGTTTAGTATGAGAGACCTACACAGCTTTAAAAGAGTAAGCCAAAAGAAGCACAACTATTAGATTCCATAATCTGAAGAGATAGGTTTGGGTAGTGTAGTATTTCAACCCATAGTGTCGTTTTCCTAAACCAAATACCTCTGTGACAATACAACCCCCCCCCCCCCACCCAAAATCAAGCCTTTAACACGGGGCTAAGTTGGAAAACTCAGCGATAAAACAAAGACTTTATTTTTGGCCAAGAAAACACTGCATTTCGCTATTACGTGCTTCAAAAGATCAAATTATATGAAAGACAGGATCGATGTTTATTTTTTTTTTTATTTTTTTGCAGTATGAGGTTATGGAGTAAAAGGGCGGACTGGCCCCCGTGCATGACACTAAGAAACAATGTAACCTCGAAAGAGTAACGACGGCCGGGGCCGCACTGTCACCGAGAGAAATGGATAGAGATGACAGGGCAAACGAAAGGGAAGAGGAAGGGAGTGAGGGAGGAGGGAATTGGGTGATTCTTCACCAATAAATAACATGGTCATTGAAAATGGATTAAACGAAGGAGACAACGGTGGCGAATAGACTAGGAGTAAAACATGGCCATGTTAATATTTACGAACACCGAACAGACCCGCAGCTCTCCAAACTCACACTGTGCCTCCTATTATTCACCAAAAAAGAATGAAAAGACAGGTTATCTGTGCTGAACACAGGATATACAAGCGGGCCTCTATCATATTTAAAACACACACCCCTAGCTAGCCCACAATGCCCTTCCAGGGGACGAAAAATAACCTCTTAACCGCCAGAAAGGCAAATATTAAAAGCTGCCTGGCAGTCGTTCACACCCGAAGCGAAGTAAAAAGGTTTTAAAATTAGTGTCGCAGGTAAAGGGTTAATTAAAAGGAAGCGACAGGAAGCAGGCCGTGTGGCTGAACGGCTAGCTAAGCCACACAAGCGTAGCCAGTTAGCTGCATAATGCTGTCGAAAAACACGCAAAACATGGCTAAGTGGGGAGTAAAGTGAGGAAAACTGAGGATTAAAAAAGCCCCCGACGGCGGTCTGAGGCGTCCTGACACAAGGGGCTGCCCTCATCGCGAAACCACTCTCACTTTTTTGTCAAGTCGAAACCGCCAGGATTTTGGGTTTTGGCTGCCCTGAGATTTGCGCAGACCCGGGTCCGGTTGCGGGGACGCGCCGGCGGGCAGCGAGCGCCCAAAACACCCGGGGTTTATAGCGGGGAGACACTTACATACCTTTTTAACAGAGGGGGAGAAAACCTTCCTTTTCGCCCAAACAAAAAAAAAAACACACATTCCTGGGAATCCGCTGCCCCGCTGCAAACGGCCGCGGCGCGCGAAAAACGCGCGTGAAAACGGTGCTACGGCACTTGCCTCGCAGTTTCACGGCGGACTCCTTGTTTTTTTGTTATTTGCAAATCTGACAGCTGCGTAATTAGGAAAAATGAACTTTGTAGCTGAGTGGAGCTTGTGCGGCTAGACTGCCGCTTACCGTGGTGGAGAGCGCCCTCTTCCTCATGTCGGGCGTGCAGCGGTGCAGGGATTCGGGGGCTTGAGCACGTAGAAGCTGGACAAACAGTCTCCCAGCTCCGCCGGGCTCGATTTCTCCTCACGGCGTCCGTGGTGCTTTCGCTCTCTCGCTGTCCGTTGTGTGTTTTTATTTTTTTCTGCGTTCCGCTTTCAGTTTTCACAGGCGTGCGCACATTTTCGCAGAGACTGCCGGTAGCCCCTCGGCCGCATCGCTACGTGGCCGGCCTTGGTGTCGCGCACCGCAGCGCACCGCGCTCATTCCCGTGCTCGGGCCGCCGTCTGGGCCGCGTAGGCGCGCCTGTGCCGAAGCTCTCCGCTTCACCCCCCCCCAGAGGTAGACGACGCGCGACGCGCGTGCATGTGGCTGTACCCGCGGTGGAGGGGGGGGGGGGGGGTGTATGAAAGCGAAACCTTGGTGTTGGATTAAAAAATGGCCAAGATCCTAAACCACAATTACTATAATGTTAAACGTTTTTTTATTTAAATGATGCACAGAATTTTTTTAAAGCCTTCTGTGAATTAAATAGGGATCATTTTACAGTTTCAGGCTCAGGCGGGTTATTGCTGCGGTTGACTGGATTTCCAAATTTTGAATAAGTATGCACACTGCTTATACACAAACACAATACAGATAAAGCCTATCTATATTTGCAAAAATGAATTCAAACGACAATTTAAACAGCTGTGCAATACAAATACATCCATACAACTTCTTGATCTGTGCTTCAGGAATACTGGGAACCCATCCTAGGCAACAGAGGGTAGGAGAAAAAGCTGGACAGGATGCTCACCGATCACAGGGCACGTACAAACAGGTCCCATTTAAATTAATACTTTTAAAAAGCATAAGGCCCATATTGTTACAAAGGCATGCAGGTTCCTTGCATTTCATGACCTTAAATCCAGCTAAATACTTACGCAACATAAGATAAATATATGTAGAGAGATTATGAAAATATCTCTGGCTCTACATACCTTCCAAGTAAATCACACCCACATCATGAAAGGTCTGTGGTGAAGCCTTGGAAAATTTTAGGAACTTGCTTACAGGTCTGCAAGGGGGGGGGGCAAAGGAATGCACTGCAATATATGGGCTATTGATGCCAATCATTAATGTTTCCAACATGAGTTGGATTATGGGTAAGAAGTGAGAGTGGACTTGTTGTTCATATTTTGTGTGCAGCACATCCTTCCAGCAAGATTATCCAGAGCAAGTCTATGCACCACACAACAAAGCATCAATCAGGTGAACATTTTGTTGCACATATTTGTCCAGTCATATCCAAATCCAAATTACATGTGACTTACCGTGGTTAGTGAAAGCCCCGTGTTCGCTCACACAGTTTACACAGTATTTTCAGGTATTTGTCTGTGGCACTTGATAAAGCAGGTCTGACTGGTTCTCGTAATTGTTTTAGCTGTTTTTTTCTCTTTCCTTGTAACTCGTCTCTGGGACCAAAATATGGGAGCAAAATGAGATGTACAAGTCAGCTTAGTCGCATCTGTACATTCAGACTGTTACCATCTGAAGGAACCTGTCTTCACGAAAAAGAGGAACTGGGACTGCATAGCATCTTTGTGGTCAAGCAGGCAAGGGTGTATCTATGCAGCAGACCGGAGTACAAAGCGCTTTATCGCAGTGCACATCACTGGCTGCTGAGGTTCACGCTATGGGCACTGGATCTCCAGTAGAGTAGAGCTCACAGAGATCTTCAGACGACCGCGTGAATGTGAACCCACAACAACTACATCCCTGTGCAATCATATCATGCCAGCATGCCAGTCCGCCCACATACACACATTTTTATAACCTTTCATAATTCACACTTCAACTGGCAAAACCACAGAGCCCCAGGTGAATATTTTGTTTTTTATGCCAGTGCGCGGAACACAAAATCATTTTAATCACAATTGAGTTGGGGCGAGCAATTACAGGAGGGGCCCGGCACTTCATCTGCGCAGCCTGACCGAAACACAACTCGACAATAAAAGAAGGAAACAGCAACAATCGCTTTTATGTGAGTAGTGACCGCAGCGTATGAGTGTGTATTTGTGGGGCAAACAAACAGGAAACTGATGCTAACTTCCCATGTGAAACAGAAAGCAAGCCTGGTGAATTGATATTTATTTATCACAACACAAAATTCAGATTTTACAAATCCGTTTAGAACCCTAAGTTTAAAGGTTAGATTATGACCGGTAATTGAGAAGGACACTGGGTTCATCCAGCACTGGTGCACGTTCCAAACATCCCTTTTAAACTATAAAAAGGTGATTAAAGTATTATTAACGTAATTCAATATCGACCAGTTGTTCTATTCTTTCCCTCCATTTCTGCAGATTGCTAATGCTCAGCTCAACAAACCATCTACTTTGCGGTCATCTAATGACTTTATGAGTGACGGCGGTAATCGGTTTCATGTCTAAATCGGCACTCCCGCTGGGTAAATTCCACATCCAAGCAAATGATTCTTGCCAGATTATCAACAAAATTTCAGCCGAGGGATTAAAAAGATGGGACTTTGGCAGGATATTCCAGTCTCACTTTATAGATTTTTTATAAGATAGTATATGATTCTTGCTTTTCTAATACAATAACATGCGCAACAATGTATAAAATGTGCAACAAGTTTATAAATACGGTATTTGTATTACATTATAAATAGTAATTTCCGCAATTTCCATCTGAAATTGGAACAGATTAAATAAGGTTATATGGCAATTGGTTTAACCACGTATCATATGCCACTGTTCAATACCATGATTAAGTCAGGCATCAAGGTGCAGTGGTTTAAGAAGTGCCTATAAAAAGCTTCGCCTATAAAAAAAAAAGAGTACGTACCACTTTGAAATTAAGTAGCAGCGCCATCGTGTGGCTCCGTAGTGGAGGTTCTTCATCCTTCTTTCCGCTCGTAACCCTCCGCCGATGTCCTTTGGGCTGAAAGATCCTACAAGATATTAGGCCTAACAAATACGTACAAAAGTGTTAAATGGTATGTTTATAACAGAAGCATCGGAACGAGAGCCGTAAAACGTCAAAAGACAATTAAAAGTGTATTATCTAAATGTGAAAATGATTTAAAACTAAGCAGGATATGTTAGGCTAAATTAAAATATTGTACTAGATAAGTTTTAGGGAAGATTTCTTTAAATATAGTATTATTTTTTCAAATCGGCCACAGTCTAAAGAATTACATCTTTTAGAGGATGATTAAGGTTACAAGATTGTATTTTCATTGTTTTTTCAATAGTGTATGAAAAATTTATTATGACGTAAAAAGTTATAAGAGCAAACGAACCAGAGCCATAAGGTGGTAATTTAATTATTTGGATAAAGGGCTGATAGGTAATGTGTTCATCAGATTTTTAAAATGTATAGTAAATGTTTTAAGCTTGTAATAATAAGCTTTTAATGAAACGAAAACTTAATACGGACTAATGTTTTTAATTTTTACAGGGCCTTGCCTCGCCCATGTAAGTAATAATTACAGTCTTAATAATATGAGATGATTTTTAATTTGTGTAAACGAGTCATGACAGTTGCAGAGGGTTTAAAATGACAAATATTACGTGTTTTTGGGAATAATCGCTGGTACATTTTCTAATGGCTAACAGCCAGGGCCGTACCTAGACATTCTGTCACCGTGGGTCCCCCAACCCACCCTTAATGTATAATTTTATGTATTCAAGGTGTCTGTTTCAGAATTTCTGGTCTTTTGAGTAACATATAAAACATATAGCATGTTGAATGCCTTTTCTCTGTACACAAGAATGACAGGGGTTTGAGTAGCCTGTCTGCATCCCAGAATGCAACGGGACTCGCAATGGGGTGACTCAGAGAAGGGGGTCATGGTGAAGCTCCCAAATTAAATCCATCCATCCATCCATCCATCCATTTTTTTCTTTTTGAAAAGCTATCATATTTACACATTTCTTTGTCACACTCTACATGGAATATTGAAGAAATATTTCCGTATAATAATAATATATAAACTGAACAAATATTAATTTGCACCCAAACAGCCAATGTGCACACCTTTCCGAAGGTTTTCTTAATTTTTAAAAAGTAATTTTAACTCACACGTATTTCATTCAGACCCTTTGCCACAGGTGTATAAAATCAAGCACCCAGCCACACATTCAGGTTTACAAACATTTGTGAGAGAACGGGTCGTTCTGAAGAGCTCAGTGAAGTCAAGTGTGGTGCTGTCACAGGATGCCGTCTTTGCAATAAGTCAGTTTCTGAAATTTCTTCACAGGTAGATATTTCATGGTCAACTGTAAGTGGTATTATTGCAGAGTGGTAGCGTTTAGGAACAAGAGAAACTCAGCCATGAAGTGGCAGACCGTGTGAAGTAACAGAGCGAGGTCACCAAGCGCTGAGGAGCATAGTGTGTAAATGCCACAAATGGCTCTGTTGACTCAATTACTACAGAGTTCCAGACTTCCTCTGGTATTAATCTGTGCGCCTGGAGCTTCATGGAATGGGCCTCCTTGGCTGTGCAGCTCCATGCAAGCTTCACATCACCAAGCACAATGCCAGGCATCAGATGCAGTGGCGTAAAACACACTGCATTGGACTCTGGAGCAGCGGTAATGTGTTCTGTGGAGTGATGAGTCACACTTCTCTGTCTGTCAGTCTGACGGACGAGTCTGGGTTTGGTGGATGCCAGAACGTCTCCCACCCGGCTGCAGTGTGCCACATGTGACGGGTTGCTCTTCAGGCGGTGGGCTAAGCCCCTCAGTTCCAACGAAGGGAACTTTAAAAGCTTCAGCATACCAAGATGCTTTGGACAACTCAATGCTTCCATGTTTGTGGAAACAGTTTGGCAAAGGCTCTTTTATATTTATATATGACTGTGTTCTAGTGCACAAAACAAGGTCCTTAAGGACATGGTTAGGTGAGTTTCTTGTGGAGGAATTTGACTGGCCCACAAAGAGCCCGGATTTGTTCCCCATCGACCCAGTATGAGGAAAGCTTACTCAGAAGATTTGCAGCTGTTATAATGGCAAAGGGGGGGGGGGGGGGGGGGCAACTCCATATTGAAGCCTATGGATTTAGAATGTGGTGTCATAAAGGTTCCTGTAGGTGTAACAGCCAGATGTCCCAATACTTTTGTCCATATATTAACAATATGAAGAAATAGGTTTGATGTACTCAGTACACTTAATACTATTGATGGTCAAATGAAGCTTCGTGATGGTGCTCTTGGCTTGCATTGGGGCACATATTGGGCCTTTTTTGGAAAGAGAGCACCATCTAGTGGGGACAGAAAATACAGCAAATGGTTCATGAAATTTCATTTAGCCAACACTGCTTAATACCTCACAGGGCCATTTTTCATAACCAGTGCAGGATCCTAGCCTATCCTGAAGCCTATCCTGAGAAACACTGTACACTAAGACACTGGAGTCCCCAGATCTACTGCCTTATTTATATTATCTCAATAAAGCTGAAATCAGTGTAACACAATACGTGTATCAACAAGTATGTCTACAAAGCTTTTATTTGAATCATTTACCATTTCCCCACATATCTTTCGCTCTCAAGAACAGCATTGACCATCACTGTACATTTGAGAACAACATTAGGTAAAGGCATTAGCAAAGAAGATACTCCTAAGGTCACTGAACGTCTTCTAATGCAACTGCGTTAAGAAAGCATTCATTAGATAAGTGTTTCCCAATCTGGTCCCAGTCTGGCACAGTCAGTCCATGTTTTTGCTCCCTCTGAGCTCCCTGCCAGACAGTCCACATTTTTGCTCCATTCGGAGCTGGAAGGGAGTAAAAACATGGACTGTCTGTGGGTCCCCGAGGACCGAATTGGGAATGGCTGCATTAGATGAACTGGTTTTATGCAGTGATGGGAAACAGCAGGAAACCACTGAAGGAGTTGTAAAATCCAATATCATCATAAACGTAGGTGCCTGCCTTTAGTTGGACGTAGACATTGTCCCCCACCTCGAGCTGGAGGACCACAGCGGTGCTGGCGCTGTCATTGAAATCCGACCCCGCCTTGTCCCACATGGAGACGGTCCTCTCCTTATTCTTCATCAGGACTATGTTGGTGTTGGCTGTGCCATCTATGTTGTTGAAAGCGGTGAATCGGAAATAATAAGCCCCTTTCACCATGGCCGTGAAAATGCCTGTCCGGAGTGAGGATCACAAGAAGGCAGGGAGGGAAAAGTGAAGGGGTGCCTTCAGAGTACGAGGTATTTCCCACAAAGAAGCACTATTTCAGATTAAGTGAGTGCATGTCATAGATTTAATAGGTTCTCATTTTTAACAATAAGCATTGATCCATTTTCTCTAACCACTTATTCAGAGCCTTTCGCCCGAATCTCAGGGCATGAGGCAGGCCACGCCCTCACAACTTAGTGATATCAATTCACCTAATCAAATACGGGAGGAAACCAATGCAAATAATAGAAGCACAAGCACTTAAGAATTATTTCCCATTGAAATAGAACAATTGTGCATATACAAGGGCAGGTACAGTTAAGATGTATACGCTTTATAGAGGTGAGGGAAAAGCAGTGTCAATGTCAGAACAGTGGCATCCAGCTATTTGCAAAGGTTAAGGGCCCAACAGAGATGGGACTACTTTGCCAAACAAAGGATTCAAACCAACAACCTTCCGAACACAGGCATCGAGTCTGGTCTAAACCCACAGAGGCAAACAAAGTGGTTCAGAACTTACCTGTTGATGGGTTGTAGCTGCTACCAATGTTGGTAAACACCTTTGCATATTGGAGAGCTGTGTCTGTCTCGAAAGGTCCGATGTTCCCAGATCCAGATTCCCTTAAGGCTGCAGAAAACGCCACCCTTGGGAGAGCTGAAAGAAAAACAAGAGTCATGAAGAGCAGAAAATTACATGAAGTCGTAAGTGAAGAAGAAGAGTACAACCTCTCAGGTCTTTCTCCAGCTGCTCCACTCGGGTTCTCAGGCTGAACAACTCAGAAGTCAAGCCCCCGGTGTCCAGCACAGTCACACACCGGCCTGCATCATCACCCTGCACCAGTCCCACCCAGAAACAAATTAACGCAAAGCCTTGGCCTGCATGCATCTCTTTCCTTCTGGAGTGTCTGGGGGAAAAACAAGCAGCAAGGTCTCCCCGTTGCCTTTATATATCAGCCTGCACTCAAGCTACAGATTTCTGGCTCGCTCTAGAGAAAGAGGCGTGTCCATTACTATATTAAGAGTGGAGAAAAAAAATGCATCTTAATTCCATTTCCCTAAATATTTGGTTACTGATTGCACAAGGAAGACAACTGCAGGTATGGACAGCTAAACTAAGTTTTGCAAGACATGCAATTTCCTGATTGGTATTTACCTGCTTAAAGAATTTTAGGAATGTTTCCCAATGTTTTGCCCTGGGGTGAAGGCAGAGTATCACAACTACAGCGACGACTCTAAAAATCTCAGGGAAAAGGGCAGCTTTGGTGCTGTGGATTGTTTGTTAGAGCACAATGTCTAGTGCTGTCATGCACAGCAATGCAAAAATACACTGCGACCTGGGACACTCGCCTGGATGCTGTAATCTGAAAAACAAGGGAGAAGAGCAGGTGTAACTTTAATAGCAGTTAAGGCCTTGAAACTGACCCAAAAAGGAGAAAAAAAAATCACCATTTATATAGCATAACTCCACCTGCTGTTCATGACAGTAGTCCAAGTTCACCACCACGCAAAGCGACTCACTTCAGAGTGAGTGCTGAATATGATGAATGGCCGATATCTTGACTGTCTAGTAGATCAGACTAAATGGACCGAGTATAAGTCTTTACCCAGAAGGTCGTCAGTGTCTATTATGGTCAGAACCACTGGTAGGCGTCTTTCCTGGGATCGAAGATATGCCCTTTGACTAAAACTAAACTTCAGGATAAAACTAAATCAAAATATGCTGAGGACATTAACACTGCTGCTCAGTTTCCAGCCAATGTTGCAAGTAAAGGCACATTAGTGATACTGATATAATGAACCAGTATACATCCACCGGTCACTTTATTAGGTACACCTTGCTAGTACCGAGTGGGACCTCCTTTTGTTTTCAGAACTGCTTTGATTTTTGGGGCATAAACTTGACAAGATGCTTGAAACATTCCTCAGTGACCTTGGTCCATGTTGACATGACAGCATCACGCAGCTGCTGCAGATCTGTCGGCTGCACCTTCATCACACAAACCTCCCGTTCCACCACATCCCACAGGTGCTCTATTGGACTGAGATTACAGCGATCACTGTGAATGGCTTTTAGGTACATGGAACTCATTGTCATGTTCAGGGAAGCACTCTGAGATGATTGTCCTGCTGGATGCAGCCATTAGAAGCTGGTCAAAAAGAGTAGGACATGGTCAGCAATACTCAGGTAGGCTGTAGCATTTAAACGATACTCAACTAGTACTAAGGGGCCCAAAGTGTGCCTGATAATATCCTCAAACCATTACAGCACCAGCAACAACCTGAATTGTTGCTACAAGGCAGGATGGATCCATGCTTTCATGTTGTTTATACCAAATTCTAACCTACTATCTGAATGTCGCGGCAGAAATCCAGACTCGTCTGACCCAGGAATGTTTTTCCAATTATCCATCGTCCATTTTCGGTGAGCCTGTGTCACTGTAGCCTCAGTTCTTAGCTGACAGGAGTGGCCCCCCGGTGCAGTTTTCTGCTGCTGTAGCCCATCTGCCTCAAGGTTTGACGTGTTGCGTATTCTGAGATGCTCTTCTGCATACCTTTGTTGTAAAAAATGGTTACCTGAGTTATTGTTTTTCTATCACCTTGAACCAATCTGAACAATCTTCTCTGATTATTATCGTATCAGTATCCCATTGCTCACCGATATTGTTTTCTGGTTAAATGTTTACTACTATGTTTTACCACTACTATTTATTAAGTTATTGCTACCTCACAGCCAAACTGCACCTTATCAGTATTGAGTTTACTGTGCTCAGTTGTCTTGCAATGTTTGCACAGATTGTATACTTTGCACTCTATGTCGTTAGGTCGTTAATGAGATTCTCTTTTTAATAATAGTATCGCCATTTTAGGTAACCTACACGTCTTCGCACTTCCTGGAACTTTTGTATATATATATATTTACATTGGCGCCATTTAATTTATTGACCAATTCTATATATTGTATTAGAGACAGATTTTAAGCACACATATTCCACTATATACATAATGTGGAAGTAAAATTGGACATTGGCAGGCCCGGGAGGTTGGCATATTGGGTCTTTTATGTCTTAAGCCTTAGGCAAGAAGAGATTGTTTTGAATACTGTGTGACCTCGCTTCGCGATAGCTGCCTGCAGTAAGTTCCGCAGACCCTGAGGAAAGCTCGGACCTTGGAGAGGCAGACAGCGGAACAAAAGGGGGGGAGAAACCACCTGCAGGAGGAGATTCGAAGCTGCCCCAACTGGTGCACAGCGAGTTATAGCTTTATAAAATAGTTGTGGCAGACAATATATAGCAAGCTATGCAGTAGTGCAAATGTATAAGTAACTATGTTAATCATACTAATCATACATTAACCATGTATTTGCAGTGATTCAATGACAAGGATGTCAATATGCTAATCATCAATCAATAGAACACCCTGAGCTAGATGGGTGGATTTTACCTTGCCACCAAGGTAAACCAATAGAGCAGGAGAATTGCGTTTGTTATACGTTTGAGCTTGGTTTGTCGGTGTTTCGTGACCAATCAGGACTTAGAAGTCCTCGCGAACGTTTTGCCCAGGGGCCCAAACAACCCATAATCCGTCCCTGCTCGCTGCTGTATTTGAGGTTGTAACAGACATAATTAATTGAAATATTAGTTCCGTTATAAAATGTTGAAAATGTTTTTACATTTTTTTCTATCTCCGACAGTGGTGATATAACGTACGACATATAACTGCAGTAAATTATTACACGCTGCATATTTTATAAAAGATTGACTAAAAACACTCAGTACTCGTCACACGGATAAACCCTCATGATACCGCACGTAGACGTTTGTTTCGTATCGTATGTTATGATTTCATTTCCTAATCAAAACGTTAAAAGCTGTTTAAGGTGGAGCCCGGTAGTGGTTTAAGCGCTTAAGCGCTCGCGGTTGCAAAATGAATCATGCGAAATGAAAGCTCGTCTTATACCAAAGAAGTGTTTCCTGTAGTACTATATCAAGATTTTCTTTCATTTTTTTTTACAAAAAGCTACTATCAGAAATCACACTTATGTATGATCAGTCATTCAGTTCACAGTTATTTTAAATTTACTATCCCTGCTGAAAAAGAAAATAGTGTAGATCAGCTTGGAAATCATGCTGGTTTGTACTAGTGTGCTGCTGGTTTGGGGCTGGTTGGTGCTGTTTTAGTGCCAGTGTACCTGGTGGACATAGATGGTCTAACTGCACACGATGCTGGTCCATCAGCAATATCTCTGGACCAACACCAAAGCACCACATATACTGGTATAACCAGCATGCATTATGTTGGTCATGTGCCAGTGTTGGTTACTATAGCCAAAAATGACGAATTATATTTGCAAGTGTTGTTCACGAAAAATACTTCCCAAACAGAACTGTAGAAATCAGAGTGAATAAATGCAATAGAGTTAGTTGAATTTTAAAGCCTGAAAACTCGCAATTCTCGCAATGTAACAGTAATAAAGATCTTACATTTGATAGAACCTCAAAGAAAAGAATGTTCTGTCTTTGCAATGCTATCGTCTCCCCCTACCCTTATTGCCCTTTCGGTGCCTAATTAGTGAGCGGTCTGTCATACCCGACAAGTCAATCTGCAGTTGAGCAGGTAACATCCGCTCCAGCAGATGGCAGCAGAGGACCGGACAGTCAGAGTGCGGGGTCTCCCCACGGACATTCAGTATAACCGGTTGATAGACAAGCTCTACGTTCACTTCCTGAGGTCCAGGCGTGGGGGAGGGGAGATAACCTCTGTCTCTGTCACCAAGACAACGCCTGCCTCTGCCCTCATCATCTTTGAAAAATGCGAAGGTTAGTGGAGGTGGGGGGTTGAATGTAACGACCACACCCAGCGGCACAGTGGGGGGTGGGGGTAACGACAGCACAGAGGGAAAGGGCGCGCGTTAGGTGTTCCGGATGAAGGCAGGATATTATTGGATAATTGTATATGTGAGTACGTAAATTATTTCTGTTTATTTTCATTGACTTTCTTGACCACAGGAAAATCAGATACACAAATCAGATGTACAATAATAAATAACAGTGTAACAATAAGCAGTACAGCATAATATCCCATGTAATCAGTAACAACTAAGCTCTGCAGCAGACCCCCGCCTCTCTGAAATCCAGTGCAGGCTAACTGCTACTTTTACACTCTCTGAACCTAAAACTTTGATCCATTACGATGCCTTTTCAGTATCTTCATCAGACTGCGGTTATGTGTTGCTGTTTAATGAAGTGATGTGGCACTAAAGGAAAATTTAATCTGTTTGTCTTTCCCTCTCCCCCAATCGTTTTGCTTTGGTGATCGCAAACAGTGGCTGAGAGCGTATGGGAAACACATGTTTTCTGTGGACAGTAAAGAATATGAGCTTGCTGTGAGTCTTCAAAACAGAGGAGCAGACCAAGATAAGGTATGAATAAATGAATAAATTGCAAATGACTAGTAGGCTACTAGCTCTTTTTTTTACCATCCCCCCCACCTTCTCTGTATTCTTTTTTCTCAGATCTTTGTTGAAATGATGGCGATGGTTGACTACAGCCATTTGCCCCTGGGTATGGTGACGTTGACCAGCCAACAACAGTGTTTCCCGATTGTCTGTTTCAGTGTAAATCAGCTAAAGGAGCTGTGTACCTTGAGGGGACTCTACTCAGAGGTCTGGGTATTGATCCCACAGTTGCTGGGCCTATTGGAGAGCTTTTCCTTCTCTGATGTCCAGCAGTTACCCAGATATGGTGACTCAACGTATAAGGAACAGTAAAGTGAACCTCAAAGGCCATTCGACCATCGTTTGTGTACAAATAGGCAAACAAAGACCAGCCAACACGAGCATGTCTTGAACCCTAAAGATCCCAAATCTTCTTTTTATTCTGATGGGTATGAAGAAGCTTCCATAAGGAGGGGAGGAATTGAAGAACACCCCCTGACAGGGGACTACTCCCTGAACGTGGATACGGACAATTTTCCACTACATGTGCAAGCACTGTAGGCATGAATATCAACGCATCCTCAAGCAGTACGGCGTGGAGGCTTTGGAAGTGACACCAGCACCCTCTTACAGGCCAGGATGGAGGAACTGGGGCAAGCTGAGGAGCGACTTCGCCAGGTTCAAGGGGACCTCAGCAGGCGGTACAAAGAACTTGAGGTTCACCTACAGTCAGGTCCATAAATATTGGGACATCGACACAATTCTAATCTTTTTGGCTCTATACACCACCACAATGGATTTGAAGTGAAACGAACAAGATGTGCTTTAACTGCAGACTTTCAGCTTTAATTTGAGGGTACTTACATACAAATCAGGTGAACGGTGTAGGAATTACAGCAGTTTGTATATCTGCCACCCACTTTTTAAGGGACCAAAAGTAATGGGACAATTGGCTGCTCAGCTGTTCCATGGCCAAGTGTGTGTCATTCCCTCATTATCTAATTTACAAGGAGCAGATAAAAGGTCTAGAGTTCATTTCAAGTGTGCTACTTGCATTTGGAATCCGTTGCTGTCAACTCTCAATATGAGATGCAAAGACCTATCACTATCAGTGAAGCAAGCCGTCATTAGGCTGAAAAATAAAAACAAACCCATCAGAGAGATAGCAAATACATTAGGTGTAGCCAAATCAACTGTTTGGAACATTCTTAAAAAGAAAGATTGCACCGGTGAGCTCAGCAACACCAAAAGAGTTGCAAGACCACGGAAAACAACTGTGGTGGATGACCGAAGAAATCTTTCCCTGATGAAGAAAAACCCCTTCAGAACAGTTGGCCAGATCAAGAACACTCTCCAGGAAGTAGGTGTATGTGTGTCAAGGTCAACAATCAAGAGAAGACTTCACCAGAGTGAATACAGAGGGTTCAACTAAAGATGTAAACCATTGGTGAGCCTCAAAAACAGGAAGGCCAGATTAGAGTTTGCCAAACAACATCTAAAAAAGCCTTTACAGTTCTGGAACAACATCCTATGGACAGATGAGACAAAGATCAACTTGTACCAGAGTGATGGGAAGAGAAGAGTATGGAGAAGGAAAGGAACTGCTCACGATCCAAAACATACCACATCATCAGTGAAGTATGGTGGTGGTAGTGTCATCGCGTGGGCATGTATGGCTGCCACTGGAACTGGTTCCCTTGTCTTTATTGATGATGTGCATGCTGACAAAAGCAGCAGGATGAATTCTGAAGTGTTTTGGGAAATATTATCTGCTCATATTCAGCCAAATGCTTCAGAACTCATTGGACGGTGCTTCATAGTGCAGATGGACAATGACCTGAAGCATACTGCGAAAGCAACCAAAGAGTTTTTTAAGGCAAAGAAGTAGAATGTTATGCAATGGCCAAGTCAATCACCTGACCTGAATCCGATTGAGCGTGCATTTCACTTGCTAAAGACAAAACTGAAGGGGAAATGCCCCAAGAACAAGCAGGAACTGAAGACAGTTGCAGTAGAGGCCTGGCAGAGCATCACTAGGGATGTAACCCAGCGTTTGATGATGCCTGTGCATTCCGGACTTCAGGCTGTAATTGACTGCAAAGGATTTGCAACCAAGTATTAAAAAGTGAAAGTTTGATTTATGATTGTTAATTTGTCCCATTACTTTTGGTCCCTTAAAAAGTGGGTGGCAGATATACAAACTGCTGTAATTCCTACACCGTTCACCTGATTTGTATGTAAATACCTTCAAATTAAAGCTGAAAGTCCGCAGTTAAAGCACATCTTGTTCATTCCATTTCAAATCCATTGAGGTGGTGTATAGAGCCAAAAAGATTAGAATTGTGTCGATGTCCCAATATTTATGGACCTGACTGTATATGCAAGGAGAAGCTGCCTGAAGAGATCATCCCTCTGAGGGATTTTCAGAAGGCCTTAGAAGCACTGCAGCTCTGCATACCCAAGTTGTTGCTCAGCGATGATCTAAGCCGCATCTCCATTGTGGGGAACTTCAATGAAATTTCTGATGCTAAGCAGTTCTTACTGGACTTCCGGCACAAAGAGGGTCACATTAGGGCGGATTCTGCCCACCAGTCTGATCCTTTGGAGCTGTCAGGGCAAGAAGCTCTTTTATCCACACCTGCCCCCATCGAACCACATTTTATGGTCAATCGGGTATGGAAGACTATACACAAGACAGAATAAAATAGTGATGTCAGACTGGCTGCTAGGTTTAGAGATCAACAGACTCAGATAAGGGGTGAGAATGGACACAGGGACAGATTCAATAAGCTACTACCTGAGGCTACACTGAAAGATCCATCATCTTCTAAACCTGCTGGGATGTTTTGCACGAGGAATAAATTATGTGGCGAGCCTTGGGTGACCGGCTAACAATCGATACAGGTCGCACTGGCATAGAAATTGAGGCAGGCAGTCTTAAGAATCAGGAAGGACAAAATACAGTAAGGATCGGTGAAGACATGCTCACGAAGAAGGCAGACTTTCTGTCTCCCGCCTCAGTGGGAAAAAATTTGCTCCTGCCCTTCAGTGAAAGCTCCCCTTTCACGGACTCTCAAAGCACCACAGATCACACTAGCGCCTTTGGAAACAAACCGACGAATGTGGCGGCACTTCCTTCAACATGCCCCAGGGCTCAGAACACGCTGAGAAGTGTCAGCGGCCCCTGTGGTCAGGTTAGGTCTGAAGAAGAATCAAAGGAGGCTAAAGATGAAGATCATCCAGTGAGAAAAAAAATTTCTTTCAGACCCAGTTTGGGGGACAGGGCAGAAGAAGGAGAAATCTACAGCTCAGTGATGTTACTTTCTCAAGTTATGTGGCATTCCATTAAAGTATCTTATGACAGACAGCTTACGGATATGACTTCAGGCCTTCAGATGGCAGAGAGCCCGTCCAACGGAGAGGTCACCCTTCTTTTGAGAGGTGAGAATAAAGCCAGCGTGGATACGTGTCAGCGGGAGCTTAAGAAGCTAGTTGCCACGGTCGCCACAGATTTCTGTATCCAAGAGCTGACGCTAACTTGGGATCGCCGACCCAAAGGAGGAGACCCTGGAGATGTGCCGTGCCGAGATTCAAGGCAAGTTTCAGGAAGTTCATGTTCTACCTGGAAAAACAAGCCTCTTCATCACTGGGCCACAGCTGTTGTGTTCTCAAGTCACCAGAACCCTAACGGCGGTGTTCGTCATTAGCGCAAAGAAGGGCCGAGCAGAGGTGTCTGTAGGGCTGGGTGGGCCGACTTCCATTCATTCTGAGAATGTTGCTTCTTCGAAGGAGACGGAGCACCGAAAGAGTCGGGAGCCTGCCTCCAGGGACAGTGCTTTGTTCAGCAAAGACCTGGTTAAATCTAGGATTTCTCAGAGTGACCCAGAGGTGTGGTAAAAGAAAGAGACACACCCCAGCAACAGTAGATGGAAAAGCAACATTCAACAGAGTGACTCTATCCAGGGGCGCAAAAATAATGACAAAGGTACTGCAATGAAAGTTGAAGGTAGATGGAAAGAATCTGTGTTAAAGCAGAAGGTAGGAAGGGTTGAGCTCAGAGAGGATGGGAGCCACAGAAATGATATATGCCCATCCCAAGTGCTGGGCATGAGGGGGTTAATGTTACTGCCGACATCATTGTTCAGCACACAAGTTATTGCAATGTCCCAAAGAGGAAGCAATCCGAAGCCTAGGGATGAAAATAGACCTTAGCGGACAAACGAATGTCTCTCACCCACAATCTCTAGCAGGTCTGACTGGACACCAGAAGAAAAAAATATCAAGGGGGAGGTAGAATCAGGCCTGTTTTTGAGGGGGCTTTGCCTGTTCCTTGGCCGAGACAGACTGTGGAGTTTCCCTGTGTACGAAGTGTTTCGCAAAACATGTGAACTGTAGGGTTTGCTGTCGGACACAGGGGGTCAGAGCTGTTAGAGGCACGTTTAGCTAGAGCGAGGTACCCATCACCCTGCTCGGACACAGCAGGAATAAAACTGTGAAGATCACTTACAACATCACCGATGGTATCCAAGGGGTAAGTGTCCACGTTATAGTCCAGTCCCTCAAATCTCCTTCTCTTAGTTACACATGAAAAGCATTTATCTTCAGGGCTTTTCCCCTGACCCTATAATGTGCTCTTTCCACATTTTTGCTCCTGTCCAGCTCCCTGCCAATCAAGAACACCGGATACCTGGTACAGGTATGTTGGGAGCTGGGAGGGAGCAAAAACGTGGACTGCTTGGAGGTCAGGATTGAGAAACACTGGACTATAAATCAGGTTCCAGATGACTGCTAATAGCCTTTGTTGTGAAACATAAGACAACAGAAACAGTCCCAGCCACTAAGATTGTTTTGGATAAAACACACATTATATCTTATGGATGAGAAATACAGTAGTGATGTATGCCATTCTTTCGAAATCCTGCTCATTTGATTCCTTCATGCCAGAGAGGAATAATGTTTAATGTACTGTAATGTATTCCAACTTAAAGCCACGATTCTTAAGTCTAGAAGTGAGACGGTGCTGACAGCGCATCCGGCTTTTGGGAAGGACCAGGCCATGAACTCTCAGCTTTGGTATAGATCTCTTACACGCCCCCCTTCACACCCCACCTCTGGATGACTGATGGCGGGCACGCAAGGTCCTACTGTTGCTTTATAGATCTCATTTGCAAATTGAGCTCTTGGAGAGCTCGGTCACTCGTTTTCCCAGAAATCTCAAGACAGAAAAAAAAAGCTTCGCTGCAGAATGAACCGAGATGCCCAATAGCTGCCTCCGCGTTTTCAGCGACGTGGCGACAGGTGAGTCATCGCTGGCTGAGAAAGGATGGAAATACGACTAAGGCGAAACCTCAGCAGCAAAGACCTGCATACGTATCAGACAGGCGGCTCCACGTTCAGGCTGTCAGGCGCCGCTCGGTGATATCTTGTGGCTTAGTGCTGTTGCACGGCAGCTCTGGAAGGCTCCACAAATAATTTTTTCGTACCTTCCTTTAATTTATTTACTCATAGAAAAAGTGGGTAGACATATGCCATGTTTAAGCTCCTGTCATTGCCTCCATTTGGTACTTGGTAGCTGATGTTATTATCCAAAGCTATTTACAATGGTTGTTTCCTCCACCCACTCATCCATCTATCTTCTCCTACCACTTATGTAGCACAGGATTGTGATGGATGCTCCTTCATGCATATGGATGTTTTACCAGAGTGTGAACTCAGGCGCTGTCCCATTGGCTCTAACCTCCACGCTGTCCTAGGAGCATGGGGCAATGTCGTAACTAAATACGAAAATTGTCATTTATTTTGGGCTTTGATTAACCAATGGGCTGATAACGAAGCTAGAATGTTACTTATAAATAGCTACTGACAGTGCAAGTAAGGAAAGAATAGCATCCTAGGCTGGATAGTGTGGAGAATGGGGAGTTGTCTTGCAGTACCATACTGGGCCACCGGGGATGCTCTTTGGCTCCAGCAACTGGGAACACCAATAATGAGAGACAGCTCCGAACATCAGAATTCCATGCGCCACGTGCTTTGAAAATTAAGCGCAGCCGGCTGGCTTCAGCCAGGGATATGCGCGTCCTCACCAGCAACCGCCATCTGTTAAGATTACAGGACCGGCTACCCAGACTCCAGCTACATCTACTGCCTGTCCAACGCGCTGAAATCCTCGGACTTTGCAGAAATTTCCGTGGCAGAGACTCAAAGCGAACCGATGTCGCCTCGCCAATCGCGGACAGACTCCCCGGCCAACTTGAGGCCCATTACTTTGAGAGGTTCATTTTGCGCGTTATAAAATCACGTGAACTTGCGTGAAACACGGAATGCGGCGGATCGGAGGCGAGTCACGAACGTCAACCAAGGGGTGATTATTAAATACCTCAGGAAGCGACTACTGACAGGAATATCTGAACTGTTGTATAACAATTCTAATGAATATGGTGCAACGATAATGCTTCACATTTAGCCGCAGCCATAGATAGAGGTTTTATGATATCTCTGTATTCCGTCGTCAAGGAAACATGGGAAAAGATGAACGATCAGAGTTCTTCGCCACACCCAGCTGGCCAGATATACTCATTTCAGCGGCTGTAATCGCTGTGCCGCGTTGGGATAACGGCAACGCAAATGTGATTAAACACACTTCAGCCTCAGCCTTTTTGCTATGCTTTTTATTAGTTTTGGAAAACATGTAAGGCATATGGTAATGTAACAGAAGCATCACAAATTCCAGTGCGTGTGGACAGCATCGCGTGACGTGGTCGACCCGGATTCAAAGCACAGAGAGCAGCACTTACTCTAAGGGTTTAAGTACAAAGTGGGGGGGGGGGGGAGGGAGAAAAACATTAAAACAAGTCAGAATATTGTCAGAAAAAAGCCGCCAGGCACCTCACAGCAAACGTGCAGCCTGTGGGGGGGGGGGTTATTAAATTACTCCATCAATCTCAAGTGTGTGGCATCGACAGTGCTACACGCGGGGAGTCACGCCTCCCTTCCCCCACCACCAAAAAAAATAATAATTATTTGTTTCTTTAGCTTCCGGGATGAAGAAAGCGACAGAAAACGCAGTGTAGAAAAATCTGGAAAACCAATCCAGCACCAGGGGCCTGCACACGGGGGTGGGGGACTGATCATCCGACAGACCAGTGCTGACCCTTCCAGCACAAACACAGTCCACCCACCCCAGTCCACTGAGACAGGTCCCATTCTTCATTAATCTGAAAGCTGTTTTGGCTCATGCGAACAGCCCCTCTAGCTACATGTCGCCCCCTAGAGGAGGGGGCAAATTAACATGTCTGCCTCACGCTAAAGGATAGCGACCGTGGTAGCGGCCACAGTCCAGGGTGTGGAGGAAAATGGGAATGTGTGCAACTGGAAGCACCCGGAAGGCGAGCCAAGTGCGGGCCCGGTGGGGGGGGGGTCGGGATCTGCTTCCTCTCTCATGTTGCGAGTAGCTCAGAGCAACCCTTAAAGCAACAGGAAAAGATGCAGGGAGCCTGGGAGGGGCGTGACACTTGACAAATCTCTTCAAACCTTGGACCTTGAAAATTGCCATCCCCCCCCCCCCCCATTCTTCTGTGTTCTCCTGCTTGCCACACCTCCACACACAACTGAAATTATGTCCCGGAGACTAATGGCTGCTTGCCGCCCCCCCCACCCCCCCACCTCACAGAAACAAACTGTTATCTGGCAAAACTTTTAGTGGGAGGAACATGGTGCACCGAAGTCCATGACCAGGACAGCAAGGGGTAGATGCAGTCTGGAGTTACAAAAACGCCCGAAAAATCAGCTGTATCAAAAGGTCCGGTGCCCAGAAGCATTCTGGATCCAAAAGACTGCATGTGTGTAAACCGTAGGAAAAGCATGCATGCTGTTTAGTAAGCAACTCAGGTACGTTAAGAGAGACAAAATCTATTTGGCTTTTTGACTCGATTTTTCTTCCTTCGCCGTCGAATGCACAGTCGTCTTTAAGGCGTCGACAGTAGTTTACATACAATTTGGCACATTTAGTCAGAACAGAACGAAACAAGGTATCATATTATCACATTAAAGGAAACTAGCGGGCTTTAATTAAGCACAAGTGACTTTGAACTTTAACCCCTTGTGTCACAGAACAGAAAACAAAACAAAAAAAACAACGATATAAAGTACAACATCCTTCACTTAAGCGTTTTGTTACTCACACGTTACTCTCGACGGAACCACCATTCACAGTAACACCAAGAACCCGGCAGAATGCAACGGAACCAGATGGAACACAAGCCGGTCCCCAAGACCAAGGGTGGAAACATGAGCGATTTCATGGCTCTGTCAACCATCAACCCCCAGCCCCCTCAAAACGGATGGATTTGTTTCTAACTCTGGAGATAATGTGCTTAATGGGTAGTAATGTCTGTTGTTCTGTGTGGCTGAATGTCGAAGGAGAGCCCACAGTGACCAGGCTAGAGACAAAGCCATGAATCTGCGTGATTTCCACCCTGGATGGGGGCAATGAGCCAGAAAGCAGGGTGCAAGATACTGAAACCAACCGTCTTAGCACAGGCCTTGAAGAAACGGAAGTGCAAGAAAGAGGGAGCAAGGAAGACAGAGGAGAAAGGAAATAGGGAGAAACAGGGCAGGTAAAAGGAACAGGTATTTTAAGCGTTAAAACATCACTGGAGCGTCCAAACACTCGCCAACACACAGAACAGGAGTGAAGTCACTCATACGAACATTTTTTTTTTTGATTCCTTACAAAGTTGCTAGTCAGCTCTGAGCCACCAAAAACCGGAAGAGACCCACAGAAAGACCCGGAGTCAGCAGAGGGTATGAGGAGGAACGGGAACGTAGCTTCTTATTAAATCCAGTGACTCGTCGCTCCAGTGGGGGTGCACACAACAGGAAATACCAGGAGCCAGTTCAGGTCCAGAAGGTACAAATCCAGATCGAGGTTTTCTTTAAACCAAACTGCTGGGTACCCTGTGACTGTGACTCTTGATACTGAACTGGTTGGTTGAACGAAAATCTTGATCTGGATTTGTACATTCTGGACTTGGACTTTCCGCCTCTGCTTCTGATATACCGTAATAAATTGGGGGGGGGGGGGGGGGGTGAGCGGGATTCTGGTAATGCTCTGTGTCCACACAGGTCTAGTATAAGGCAGTGCGCCTCCTTGTGGCTGGACAGCAGAGTTGCGGACACCTCTTCAGATTAAATTGTCTGGGCGGACAATGACTCACACCCTGCCCCTAGTTTACCGTCCTCAGCAGCCCATTCCTAGCTTGTGGATCTGCCGTCCCTCCCTAGGGAGAGATGGGGGTGGGGAGGACAGACCCTAGCAACAAGTATTGGATTCCAGTTGCTATGCTGACTGCCGGAAAGGTGATGGAAGATGAGGAGATGAAGAGGCAGCGAGGGAGCTGGTGAGGGCATTCACACGTGAGGTCAGTATTCACAGCGACCTCTAACCACTACCCAAGTCGCCATGGAGAAGTGTGGTTGCTATGGCGAGTGAATCAGGGAGGGCGGGATGCAGGAAAAAGGGCACAGATCCACAGGAATTTCATTCCCTATTTTCTTCTCTACATTATTTTCAATGTTAAAACTTGCTTTTAATTAGGAGCGTGCGGTTGATGGTAGCGCAGGGCAATTTTTCTTTGTAATTATTTGCTTGAATTATCCTGGCTGCACTGGGCAACAGACAGGTCGACACCATTAAGAGTAAAACCTTCAGTACTTTAAAAACTGTGAAATTGTCCCCTTCCCCTCATCCAGCAGGTGATCGATCTTACGGTATGAAAGACGAAGGGGAGGGGGCTGTGTGTTGTATAACAGGGGAGGCCTTTGGTGGACTGAAATAAGTACTCTCCATCAGCATGCTCTACCGAGCTCAGCAGGCTCATATACATGCAGAGCCATCCCAGCTGTAAACAGCCAATCTGCCGCTGGACTGACTCATCACCCTGCTTTGCTGGACAGCAGCGCCGGTTCTGGGAGACCGTTAAGCTGGGGTGGGTGGAGGCACACAACCGGGCTCTCTCTGTGAGTCTGCATTGCTCTGATTGCCAGTGCGGGGAGGGGTTGAAAGTCAGGTAAAGGGAGGGTTTATGACGTCATCATGCAAAATGGGTGGGTGGAAAGCGGGGGAGGTACCACACGAGCAGGGTGGTGCGGTCGTCGCGGCGACGGCCATCTGCCAGGGCTGGGGGAAATTTCCCAGAGTCCCGTGCGGTTCCCCCCCATGCATTGGGGGTGCCTAGAAGCACAGTGGTTAGTTTGTTGCGTCGTGGTGGGTGGAGTAAACATGAGCGCTCGGGGGGGGGGGGGGGGGGGGGGGAGGGCCAAGAGCAGCTTTTGGTGACTCAGGCTGATGTCAAATTAGGCTGTACCCCACCTCCCCACCCCAAAAAATAAACCCCACCCCCCCAGCAGGGGCATCTAACCCCTTTTCTAATACTACAGGCCCCACGTTCTCAATTTTCCTCCTTCTTGGGCTCCTCCTTCTTCTTCTCCTCCTTCTTTTCCTCTTTCTTTTCCTCTTTCTTCTCCTTCTTGTCTTCCTTCTTATCCTTCTTCTCCTCCTTCTTGGACTCCTCCTTCTTGGGCTCCTCCTTCTTGGGCTCCTCCTTCATGGGCTCGGTGAGGAGGATCACCTTGCCGATGTTGTTCCGCTCCTGCATTTTCCGCATGGCATCGCCCACCTGGAAGGGGAGTGGGGAGATTTGGGGGGGG
This sequence comes from Brienomyrus brachyistius, assembly GCF_023856365.1. Classification (NCBI taxonomy): domain Eukaryota; kingdom Metazoa; phylum Chordata; class Actinopteri; order Osteoglossiformes; family Mormyridae; genus Brienomyrus; species Brienomyrus brachyistius. The sequence continues at coordinate 44,117,472 of NC_064533.1, read as the reverse complement.
GGGGGGGGGGGGGTGAGCTCCAGATCCTGGTACCACGTTGACCGATGCTGACCGCCGGACACGTCTGTCTCTCACGGTCGCCTGATTCGGGGCATCGTACAGTTCAGAGTCCAGACAGCGCCACCCCCACCCCCCCCCCCGGCTCCATGCACGCCCCCACCTCCCCGGCCCGCTGTCATCGCTTGCTCGCCCGCATCGACATGGAAAGACCACCTAGCAACCGATTCCACAGCAACAGAAGACCATCTCCTAGCAACGGCGAGGCTCTTTGAAATCGGGGGCCCCTGACGACAGCAAGTCATGCGTGAGGGAGGGGAGAACAGACAGCAACTGGTGCTCTGGCGGAGAAGAGGGCACTCGGAAACAAAAGGGGAGGATTTAGAGAGCGGTCCGAATCCTTACAGCAGCTGCTATAGACGGCACAGCATGTAAAGATGCACAAGTAACCATTACATCTGATTATTACACGCCCTTAAAAGAATCCTGTCGACACCAACGACTGTCTTTATTTAAAGTACCCTGCTGTGCTCACAGCAAAAGTGATGTCAAAATGGCTTCTGCTTCCATCTCCAGGCATAAATGCTGTCTGACTCATTCCCTCCCAGTATCCATCTATTAGCTTATTAAGAGCCAATTAAAACAGAAGAAAGCATGACAGCTATTGTCCAGCGTAGAGGCTTCTGATGTCATTATACAGGACTGAGGTTTGGCGGTAGGGCTGACGTGTCCTGTAAGGTAAATGGAGTTTTTATTCTTAAAGTAATACTTTCCCTATTGGTGTCCTGTAAGGCAGCTGGATTATTACAGGAGTTAGACGCTTCCCATCCAATCGGAGCCGTTTTTTATAGAGAGAGAGAAGACAAAATGGAGCCGCAACGTGCCCATCAAACAGTCACGCTTCCTTTAAGATCCACTCTCCCCCCTTACCCCGTCTCTCAGCAAGCCCGCCCCCATTTCAGGACCCCTCCCCAGATGGACACAGGCAAAGCCCGGGTGGGTCACCGCGGCAACGGACGAGCGAGAGGCAAGACAGCGAGACGAAGGCGACCTTTAATCCCGCGCGGCGCTACGCGGTCTCTATGGATTCCGCGCTCTTTAAACAGCGGCTCTGCACCATTACATTAAACACGCAGGCACTCCATCCATGCACCTTACATCCGTCCGCCCCCCCCACCGCTTAAACAAGCTGTTGCAGACACTGGTTTCTACACCCTACCTCCCCTGTGCTCGCTCCGCCTCTTTTCGGCACTGTGCCTTTTGCCCCTGCTGGCAGACCCGGCTCGACCCGTTAACGAGGCCGCGAGCGCATTGAGGGCGTCTACAGAGGTACCACCGGGAAGACTTATGGCGAGGTTATGCTCCCCTCGACTGAGCACGAGCACATGATTTAGAGCGGTTTCCCCCACCCCCCACAACGGAAGGCCACCCTCCCCAAGGAGGCCGCCTACACGGGGGAAATGCAAAGGCCTGTTTGACCCTGATGGGCCATGCTGGACTCTACCAGACACACCAAAGGCCAGCTCTAGAAATGAGCAGTTTCATGCATATCCAAACACTGTCAGCTGAGGTCCTTACTGCACCTCCCCCACCCTCCCCAAACAAAGCAAACTACCCTTTAATGGTCTGCAGCCTCAACACCACAACAGACACACACACACACGTTTGTATTACTATCTTTGTGAGGACCATCCATTTATTTCTATGGGCATAACCCTAATCCCAACACTGACAACCTTAATCCCCACCCAGCCCTAACCTTAACCATAAGTAACCAAACAAAATATTTTTTTGACATATTTAGTTTTTCTTGATTGCATTGACAGATTTTTACAAAATCAAGTTTCCCCTTATGGGGATCAAAAGACTGTCCCCAAAATGTCAAAATAACAGGTTTGTATCACATTGTGACCCACATTATCACAGTATCACATTGACCCTCCCCCCCCCCCCACACACACACACACACACACACACACACACACACACACTTGTAATAATCATTACTGAAATTAATTAAAAAAATATCACAGGCAGCCAAAAGTATCTATTCAGATCTTTCTTCAACAGATGTGTAGGACGCCAAAAAAGCAAGCCCCCCACCAACACACGACAGCCCCACCTGCTCAAAGTGCCAGGTGGAGTCCACGCGGGGCTTGATCTTGCCCTGACGGTACAGGTCTAGTAGCTTATTGGCCACCTGCCAGAGGATCTCCATGTCCCCATCCAGGTACCCCCAAATGGTAGCCGCACACTGCCTTGTTGCTGTTCATCAGGCTCTGCACGTTGACCGAGAAGTGGTTGTACCAGGTCTTCGCCATGGCAAACAGGTTCTTCTTCGGACCCGTCAGCACATTGGCGGCACCTGTCCGCAAGGGAGATGAAGGCGTTAAAAGGTTTTGCCCCCTCGACCAAACGGAAAACCTAGGGGGGGGGCATATATTACGTGTATTACAACTGCTCCACAAGCGCTTCACCCTCAGGCTAGCTGGACGTTATAACATTTAAGTTTGTCTCGACTTCGAGCCTTAGCTCTGCAGGAATACAAATGGGAATGCAAACATCTCTTGAAGGCGTAAGAGGCGCAAGTTATTCACGACACAAAGGGCTGGTTATATGTCCTCTGTATGCAATACACAGGAAATCATGTAGATTAACAAAAGGGGTTTAATGCAGTTTTCTGGGGTGGGGGATTCCTCTTGAACTCCCACCCCAATGCTCTCTCACACCCCTCCTCCTCCTTGACACAGCTTGCCCCCCATCCCTCTTATTCCGCACCCGTACTTCTACTCCCACCCTCTCTACGTCGTTAGCTGCCCTGGTCCCCGTCACCCCCCCCCCCCCCCCCCCCCACTCTACCGAACCTCGACCACAAACAAAGACAGCTTACAGAGTCCAGTGAGCTGCGGGGAGAACCAGTCTGCTACAGTCAGACACATTCCAGGTCTACTGGCATAGAACGGTCATTGTTCACCAGTGCATACTTGTGATAAAAATGCAGGCGGGGGGGGGCGGGCGAGGCAGAGGCTGGAGAGAGGCATGATGGGGAGCTATTTCCTTCAATCTGGGCAGCAGTCATATTCCTCATGCATACCGCCGCTGCCCACCGCAGCACACATGCGAGTTTTGGTTGGACGCCCTTCACCGCGAGCCGTCCCATGGTCGCTGCGAGAGTGAACGCGAGGTCAGGGCGCGTCAGCGAACCGACATTACGGGGTGTGTGGTGGACGTGCTGGGGATTTTACGCCGATCCAGCCGCCGAATGTAAATGCACAGGTTCACGGCTGCAGCTTAAGTGCCGTTTTCGAGGTTTCAGCCGAGGGGGAAATCGTTGTTAGGGCGGTCCCTCGTTTCTGAGGCCCAAATAAAAAATTCACTTCAGAGCTCACCTCAGTGTACTGATTGTTCGTTGCCAACAGGGGGCGCCCTTGAGGGAAGGTAGACACTACTGTTTATACTACAGATAGCCTACGTCCTCCAGCCTCGGGTTTGCCACCTCTACCGGGCTCGGTGTGGCGGTGGGGGCGTGGGGGGCGACCTTCCTTACCATAGGTGACGAGCTTTCCCATGGGCTTTAGCAGGGTTGTATCCCTTGTGGGTGTCCGAACCTCCCAGAGGGTCAAGGACGATGTCCACCCCTGAGCAGAGAGCAAATGAAGAATTAAGGAATAATCGATTCACCTTCCATCCCAATCCTTAGCCTTGCACTCATGTTCTGCCCAACAGGAGGAGGAGCCCAAGGTCAGGAAGAGAATCTCTCAGGAAGTGCAAGCCACAAGGTCAGGGGGGACACTGTGGACAGGGTGTCAGTCCCTCTCAGGATGTTTGCAGATGCAATTTAGAGACTGAATGGTTTTGAACTGTGGGAGGAAACATCAAACCCACATAAAACAAGCAACGTTTTCTGCTGCGTTTTACCCCAAACGAGCTTGTTGGGCCGAATGGCCTCCTCTCGTTTGTAAATTTCTTATGTTCTTAGAAGAAACAAAGACACACCACACACATGAGTGACTTAACAGAAACCCGATCTTTCTCAGCACTGCAAATATAAATTGTTCAGACTGGGGAAAAAAAAGCAAAAACCGGACCCACATGGTGCTCCCCGGCAAGTCAGACGTGTCCTTTGGTACACAAGGTAAAACATAAATCAGCGTTAAATCGCAATTTTCCCTTATGGGGGAGTCGCCATGTTTTATGCCTTTCTGGGGAGGACAGGAGGGTTACCAAACCAGTTACAATGGATGTCGGGGTCTTAATGGAGTCTTTCACGATGAGGAATAAATCAGGCATTAGCCGTGTCCGGTCCACGCGCCTACATCTCTGCCTGCGATGGTGCCTCCCAGCAACCTTGATGAACGGCCCTACCCAGGCCACGTCCTCACTCTATTGGTTCCACGGCTCCAGTGTAGTGCTGGCTCATTTCACGCCAACCCCCCCCCCAAGGACCCGGAGAGGCTTGTCTGACTAAGGCATCTGTATTCGGCCAGCTGCTACCATAAGTAGATTCTTCGCACCTTGTGCTTCGTTACAAAAAACTTGCGAAGTTCACTGGATTCATCGATCCCATCGGACATTCTCCGGCTGCCTTAAAACCCAGGGTAGCACAGGCAGGCCCTAACGGGTCGTTTCTACACAAAAGCAACACTTAGCGATGGAATTTAATGAAGGCTGGGTTGGGTCTACAAGCTTCTCTCTTGGACACAAAGTGAGATACTAGCGATAAAATTTAGTGTTGAAATGAAGGCTGCAAGGTGCCAAAAACAACATTATTGATGCCTGTTTTTGCACTTGTGTCATTTTTTTGGGAGTGTCTGAACACAGATGGGAAGATTAAATCTAATAAACACAAAACAAGCACCAAACAAACAACTCCCATGGGGCACTGGGGCATTTCAACAAAATTCTTGAAATATGACGTTGACCTTTGGGGCTGATCTTGCGGACCTCCTCCACATAGTCCCGTGTGCGGTAGTCGATGGGGTGGGTGACCCCGACTTGGGTGATGACCTCGTGCTTGCTGGCGGACGCTGTGCCAAACACGGTCACATCATTCACAGTCTTGCACAGCTGGGTGGCGGCGATGCCAACGCCACCTGCAGGGGTACGGGGGGGAGAGGGTGGTGAAGGCGGACGCAGAGGCATCGATAGTGGCAACATTGCAGCTCAAACAGAAACAAAAAAAGATGGAGAAGCACAGAACAACAGCAATGGGAGACAACGCTCGAAATATACCAGACGCCATGCTCCTCCCACACATACAATGAATGTCAGCACCCTTTCTGAAATACAAATCTTGAATTTTTAATATGTAACTCAAGTTACTTAAACGCTAAAGCAGAACATGGAACTGAATACCTTCCAAGTAC